>NC_047107.1:42371055-42671055 GCF_902500255.1 Thalassophryne amazonica
ATACATTAATTCATCCATTCATTCATGTTCTACCGCTTAGTCCATTTAAGCTTTGCGGGGGGCTGGAGCCTATCCCAGCAGCCATAGAGCGTGAGGCGGGGTACACCCAGGACAGGACCCCAGTCTGTCGCAAGGCCACAAACAGACAAACAAACACAGACACACACACACACCTACGGACAATTCCCAGTCCACCTAACCCGCATGTCTTTGGATGTGGGAGGAAACCGGAGCACCCGGAGGAAACCCACGCAAACACGGGGAGAACATGCAAACTCCACACAGAAAGGCCACGGGAAAACAGAATACAATGATTTTCAAATCCTCTTCAACCTATATTCAATAGAATACACCACAAAGACAAGATATTTAATGTTCAAACTGATAAACGTTATTGTTTTTGTGCAAATATTTGCTCATTTTGAAATGGATGCCTGCAACACATTTCAAAAAAGCTGGCACAGTGGTATGTTTACCACTGTGTTACATCACCTTTCCTTCTAACAACACTCAATAAGCATTTGGGAACTGAGGACACTAATTGTTGAAGCTTTGTAGGTGGAATTCTTTCCCATTCTTGCTTGATGTACAACTTCAGTTGTTCAACAGTTCGGGGTCTCCATTGTCGTATTTTGTGCTTCATAATGTAGCACACATTTTCAGTTGGCGACAAGTACCCGCACTCTTTTACTAAGAAGCCACACTGTTGTAGCACATCCAGAATATGGCTTGGCATTGTCTTGCTGAAATAAGCAGGGACGTCCTTGAAAAAGACGTTGTTTGGATGGCAGCATGTGTTGCTCCAAAACCTGGATGCATCTTTCAGCATTGATCATGCCATCACAGATTTGTAAGTTGCCCATGCCATGGGCACTAACACACCCCCATACCATCACAGATGCTGGCTTTTGAACTTTGCGCTGGTAACAGTCTGGATGGTCTTTTTCCTCTTTTGTCCAGAGGACATGACGTCCATGATTTCCAAAAACAATTTGAAACATGGAATCATCAGACCACAGCACACTTTTCCACTTTGCATCTATCCATTTCAAATGGGCTCGTGCCCAGAGAAGGCGGCAGCATTTCTGGATGTTGTTGATGTATGGCTTTCGCTTTGCATGGTAGAGTTTTAACTTGCACTTGTAGATGTAGCAAAGAACTGTGTTAACTGACAATGGTTTTGATTATATTATGGACTGTAGATGATAGAATCCCTAAATTCCTTGCAATTGAACATTGAGAAACATTGTTCTTAAACTGTTTTACTATTTTTTTCACGCATTTGTTCACAAAGTGGTGATCCTCGCCCCATCTTTGCTTGTAAACGACTGATACTTTTGGGGATGCTCCTTTTATACCCAATTATGACACTCACCTGTTTCCAGTTAGCTGTTCTTTGAGCATTCATCAACTTTCCCAGTCTTTTGTTGCCCCGTCCCAACTTTTTTGAAACGTGTTGCAGGCATCCATTTCAAAATGAGCAAATATTTGCACAAAAACAAAGTTTATCAGTTTGAACATTAAATATCTTGTCTTTGTGGTGGATTCAATTGAATATAGGTTGAAGAGGATTTTCAGATCATTGTATTCAGGTTTGATTTACATTTTACACAGTGTCCCAACTTCATTGGAATTGGGGATGTAGTTGTGAATGAAGTTAATAATCAGACAGACAGTCATTGCAGCGCTAGTGTGTAGGACATAAATATAAAAGTCTGTATATGATACAGTGATAGTTGTGTTGTTGGGATCATTGTGAGAAATGTAGCATTAAAAAATTATAAAAACCTTAGTTATTGAAATAATTGCAGTGATTAATATATTTTAATAACTGTAAAACTTCACTCATGTGTTTTGTATTTCTTATTAAATGAATGTTGTTGAAAGGAATTGTGAAGTTTTCTTCCATTTTAGTCACGTCAGGTTGGATCAAAGGAAAAAGAACTGGGGATCTTCTCAAGTGGACGTGTGACCATGGACGCTATTGTTGACAAGATGTTGTATGCTCCAGGTAAAAACATCTGTCCTCACACATGACAAGTTCAAGTCATATAGGGAGATCTGACAAAATTACAATATTAGAAAGATGTTTTATAGCCAATGTATGTACAGGTTTTCAGCAATCAATCCAGTAGTTTTCCTTTTTGCTCAACTCAAACATGATGTACTGACAATGCATCTGAAATATTAGCCCATACGTTTTTGCAGCATGGACTTCTCCGAGAAAAAAAAACAACAACAAAAAAACATGCTGGCATTTATATGAGAACTTGATCATGCCTGAGGCAGATGAATTAGATGGATTGAAAATTTTATAACGTGTTCTCAACTGGAACCGAATCTCCATACCCATTCCTAGTAAAGTTGAGCATCAAGAAAACCATGTTTTTACATCACAGTCAATGTTGCTTTCAAAAGGCATTGATTGAACAAGTGTGTTCAGTGGATTGCATTTATATGCCGCTTTTCCATCTGCATCAGATGCTCAAACAACTACGCCTCACATTCACCCATTCACACAGACACACTCACACACCGATGTCAGGGTGCTGCCATGCAAGACGCTCGCTACACACCAGGAGCAATTAGGGGATTATGGACCTTGCCCAAGGGCCCTTAGTGATTTTCCGGTCAGGCTGGTATTTGAACAGAGGATCCTCTGGTCTCGAGCCCAACGCTTAATCACTAGACTATCACCTCTCTGTTAAGATTAGTTGTTGGCTCTTTTTAGATAACAAGCAATGTACGTGCATGCTAGTGCTCATATAGAGCATGCGCTGACTGTAGCCTTTAAGTTCGTAACATGCACATTCCTGAGCCGTCCAGTAGGTGCCAGTGTTAAGCAGTTTGTTTTTTATTTCTTTACACGTTACTCGTATTATTGTTACTCGTACACGTATTGTTACTCCGGAACAATATGTGAAAAATAGATGTTTCAGACATTTTGGATCAGGGTTTCGAGGTTGCCATGAGTAATTGAATTATTGACAAACGGTTTTGGTATCATCACCAATCACACATACTACCCATCAAAAAAAGTCTGATTTTATTTTCCTATTCCTGTATTACCTCCACCAACGAAGTTGGAGACGATTATGTTTGCGCCCCTGTTTGTTTGTTTGTGAACAGCCTGGAGCCCACAATTTTTCATATATTATTATGACATTTCTACTGAAGATTCATATCCTGATAGGCAAGAAGTGATTCAGTTTTCAAAGTCATAGGTCAAAGGTCAAAGTCATGAAAAATCTTGGAAAAAATTCTGATCTTTAACATTGACGGATATTCAAAAATTCATAACTCTGTCAAAAAAGATAAAATTTCTTTCATATTTGAGAGCTTTATGTAGGATGGGATCATTTATTCACTTACAAAGTTTGATCAGGATTTGATCCAGGTTACAGATTTTGTGGCTGATTAACTGATTCCATCTGCTCATAGTGATGCTATCTATGAAATCACCTGGTGGAGTGGGTGGTTGCAAAGAAAACCTGCTCCCTCTTTTCCCTTCCTGGAATCAGTTTGAGACCTCTGCTCTCGACAGTGTTTAGCCTGTACTTGCATTTGGTGCATGATGTTTTTCAGTCCTATTCAGTAGCCTAATATTTGAGGTGCATTTATACTGCGTGCACATGGCATTTAACCTGACATGAGAAGATTGCTCTTTCCTTCTCCTACGTCGTAATTGCATATTCAACTGTTAAATTTTTTAAATTTCCTGGGGAGAAACCCACAATTAAATAAGACTTTACATTTCTGGCCTTAAAAAAAGTGCTCTCCTCACAGTAATGCAAGGCCCCTCCGCAAATCTGTGTCTGGCGCCGAGACTGCTTTCACCATAGTTTCTTGGTTAAGTTGTTAGCTCGCATAAAGGTGGACGTCACTCCATAAGGTGGCAGAAATGCCTATGGGATATTACATCGGCTACACAAAGTTACTTTTTGGAGTGATCTGATGCATCAGCCTTCACAAAGATTTGAATCAGTTTGTCCTCATTACCTGATTTGAAGTTTAAGATGATGGCATTTTTTGATTTTTTTTTTTTTTTTACTACGAGCTGACTGGGATGGATTAACCCATTCACCCACCCATCTGCACTTTTGCTGTAAGCCCTAAGCTGTTACCAGGGTAGTGAATATCTGTGAAGTATGTGTTACAGATGTAATACTAAAAACTACAGTAAAACATGCCTAAACTGTCATTGTATATACCGTATACTCGTACTCACCGAACAAAAGCAAAAGTCCCAATGTTTTTGTATTGTTTTCCATCTAATAAACACTGTATATACTGCAGAGTTCTCACCAGGATTTTTTCACAGCATAGTGGAGAATGTAGTGAGTGCTGCAGGAGCGAGTACTGTAGAAAAAATTTGGAAATTTATAACCCTCTGAAACACTATTTCCTGCATTTTGGGGGCCAAATTTTGTAAAGTAAAGCCCAAGATGTATATCTTTGTTACAGCCTTACTTTAAAGCAAAAAGAATTGAGGCATCACATCAAAACACTGAGCATCAGAACTGCTAATTCATACACAGCAGTTTTCGGAAGAAAATCCTTACAAATGTGTTTTTACTTCAAGATTAATTTCTGACTCTGTACATTTTGAAGTTTAAAAAAAAAAAACGGATCTAAGGGTCCCTTCACACATAACATGATTAAGGCAGAATAGCGGACGAAGGAGGAATTGCATGCCACTCATGAAAAATCAGAGCTGCCTCAAATGCCTCATGCAGCTGTCATCACAACCATTCATGCACACCAGCAGCTGAAAGACAGTGAGTGCTTGCGAGTGCCCATTCAACCCTCCTTTCGGCAGGTGTCAGCCAAATTCCAGGTTCCACACACAAACATCCATCACCACTTGCTGGACACTAAGAAAACGCGGGGCTGTTTGCGCTCCCAGCACGAGAATAGAGTGCAGATGCTTCAGTGAGTGCACATCATTCAAGCTGTTTGGGAAAATTGTCTAAGTGCCCCAAGAGTGTGATGTTGCCAAGCAACACACATGGGTGTGACTGTGCCAAACTCCCCCCCCACACATACACACACACACTTCTGGCATGCATGTGTATTGCCCCCCGCAGCACGTGGCGTGCCTGTATATCACCCCCCCAGCAACACGTGGTGTGCAGGTGGGGGGGCACACTTGCATAACATGCTGATATTTATGTACAGGCAAGATCACATGGGGATCAGCCACATCTGAGCACACACAGCATGGCAAGGGGCCTCTCAGCTGATCACCGGCCAGCCACTCATTGACAGCTGCAAATGACAGCTCAGTGCACGTGACGTCCATCCATCCATCCATTTTCTTCCGCTTTATCCGGAGTCGGGTCGCGGGGGCAGCAGCTCAAGCAAAGCCGCCCAGACCTCCCGATCTACACACACCTCCACCAGCTCCTCCGGGGGAACCCCAAGGCATTCCCAAGCCAGCCGAGAGATATAGTCCCTCCAGCGTGTCCTGGGTCTTCCCCGGGGCCTCCTCCCAGTGGGACATGCCCGGAACACCTCTCCAGCAAGGCGTCCAGGGGGCATCCGGAAAAGATGCCCGAGCCACCTCAACTGACGTGTCAAATTAAAAACATAGAGAACACAGCCAGGACAAGTATATAAATAAATACTACAATAACTACATACACAATTACATAACAAATAACTAAAATAAATAATCACAGAACACAGAAACAAAGAGTGACACTTTGTTCTGTGGGCTGAGCAAACAGGTGGGCGTGTCCGCAAATAACAGCTTTTGTGGCCACTGGACTCGCATGTCACAGCTAGAGAACACGTACCGTGTTATGAAGGACATGAGGTTACGAATGTCCACCATGAGGCCCGCGCGTGTGCTTGCTGTCCTCACGTGGAAATACATAAAAACATATATCAGCTTTGCAACGGGCTGGAGCGAGCGCACAGTGTACATCAGCAGGCTGTGCCAGATGAAAAGGACTGTCAGAACATGTGCACACTCAGTTGGCGATCTGAATGTCACATCACCCACGTGAGCTATGGTCCACATGATGCGGTATCTGTCCTTCGGCGTGTCACTTACTGGACATTGACATGCTGGCCAGCAGATGTGGACATAATGAGAGCCCACTGCTTCATACATGTCATTTCATGGCTTGACGTCTGTGACCATGGGTCATATACAGAGGAACAGAAGGATCATACTTATCTTGACAGCTCCATAAGGGAGATTAAATATTAGAAATTGCTGTGTTTTTTATGGTGTATGGTTTTTATTTTTTTTCTCCACAGCAGCGATGTGATGTGGTGCCACACGTTCCAGCTGCTCGCACTGTGTTTGTGCACCTGCACAAGCGTGGACAAAACCGTTGCCGCTGTATCATGCACGCCTGTCCGACCGTGTGTCTGTGAAATGTTTTGCGGTTTCCCATTTCAATTTTGGTTCACGGATTTTCGCCTGTTCCTGCATCGTTTGCCAAACTTCATTTTCTTACTCCAAACTTTGTTTTATGTGTGAAGGGGTCATTACTTTAGAAAACTTGTAATTAAATTGTTTTATTAAGTAAAAACAATTAAATTAAATTAAAACCATAACATATTTGTTGTTGTTCCAGATGAGATGATTTCTTGATTAACATGATAATGAAGCTTGGACATTTATTTTTAGACAAATGGCATGAAAAGTAATGTGTACATTTTTAAGACTGGTAGTCTCCTTCATTCATATCTGCATTTCAACCAGGAAAAAAGTGTGTTTGACTTTTTAATTTTTCTTTTGTTCGGGAACACAGAATGCTTCACCAACACGGGCCGCAAAAAAAAAAAAAAAAAACGGTGACTGCGAGACTTGTTAAAACATGTGGCAGAAATACAGCTGCTGAATCACCGGAGAAGAGGGATAAAATACATCTGCGACCAGTAATTATTAGTAAAAACTTGCAATCATGAATACTTTGTGTTTCTGACTGGGACGTTAAACGTGCAAAAAAAAGAAAAGCTGCCCTGGTTGAATCACCGCGTAGGGGTACTGTGGGAGGTGTTGCGGGAGTATAGAGTGAGGGGGTCCCTTCTCAGGACCATCTAATCTCTGTAACTCACAAAGCAAGAGCTGTGTTCAGGTGCTGGGCAAGAAGTCGTACTCATTACTGGTGGGGGTTGGCCTCTGCGAGGGCAGCGCCTTGTCACCAATCCTGTTTGTGATATTCATGGACAGGATATCGCAGCACAGTCAGGGGGGAGGAGAGTTTCCAATTTGGTGGGCTCAGGGTTTCATCGCTGCTTTTTGCAGATGTGGTCCTGTTGGCTTCATCAGCCTGTGACCTCCAACACTCACTGGATCGGTTTGCAGCCGAATGTGAAGCGGCTGTGATGAGGATCAGCACCTCTAAATCTGAGGCCATGGTTCTCAGCAGGAAACTGGTGGATTGCCTACTCTGGATAGGGAATGCAGTCTTGCCCCAAGTAAAGGAGTGAAGGGACAATGGAGCATGAGATTGGCCGGAGAACCAGCGCAGCAGGTGCGGTATTGCATTCGCTCTAACCTACTGTTGTGAAGAAAAGGGAGCTGAGCCAAAAGGCAATGCTCTCGATCTTCTGGTCAGTCTTCGTTTCTACTCTCACCTATGGTCATGAGGGTTGGGTCATGACCAAAAGAACTAGATCACGGATACAAGCGGCTGAAATAAGCTTCCTTAGGAGGGTGGCTGGTGTCTCCCTTAGAGACAAGGTGAAACGCTTGGTCATCCGTGGGGAGCTCAGAGTAGAGCCGCTGCTCCTTCACCTTGAAAGGAGCCAGCTGAGGTGGTCCAGGCATCTGGTAAGGATGCCCCCCGGTCGCCTCCCTAGGGAGGTGTTCCAGGCACGTCCATCTGGGAGGAGACCCCAGGGAAGACTCAGGACTAGGTGGAGAGATTATAGCTCTACACTGGCCTGGGAACACCTCGGGATCCCCCATTCAGAGATGGTCAATGTGGCCTGGGAAAGGGAAGTCTGGGGTCCCCTGCTAGAACTGTTGCCCTCACGACCTGATCCTGGATAAGCAGGAGAAGATGAGAGATGAGAGATTATATAAAGAAGTAGAGCTCGTTGAGGGACAAATTGATCCAAAAAAAGCCACTGTACCTACAAAAAATTGCTTTAAGACACCAACCAACACGACGGAGAACTTTAAAAGGGTCATGTGCATGTCAGCATCATTGCATGGCCACAGAGTTACAGAGTTGTAGAAGCATAAATCAGGCTTGAGGATTTTAAGGTACCACTCCCCAGCGGACTCAGAGAAAAGAGTGACTCGACTAAATGTAATCCTTTTAATGCACATAATACCTGCCGCTTATTTAAGGCAGGCATTAGTGTTTTCAGGAAAAGTTTTGTCCTGGCCATTAAATGAGGCAAGCCCTGGTTCAAAGTAAGGTATTTAATCAAGGAAATACGTAAGCCTAATTGGTGCTGGGGATTCCCTGTACATCGTTCGGCACCTCCTGACTGTAACCAGTCCATTACGTACATATAAAGGATTTTTTCCATTTTATACATATAGCGGATTTCGATTTTAACAGACAAAATTTGCTGGTCCACTTAAGTCCATTATATGCAAGTTTTACTGCACTTATTTACAATATTTATATGCATTTGTTGTGGTGCTTATTATACCATTTTGTCAGTACAACTACTCTGTTATTTTCTGATTTTTCAC
The DNA here is from genome assembly GCF_902500255.1 of Thalassophryne amazonica. Lineage (NCBI taxonomy): Eukaryota > Metazoa > Chordata > Actinopteri > Batrachoidiformes > Batrachoididae > Thalassophryne > Thalassophryne amazonica. Next base: position 42,379,727 of record NC_047107.1, read on the forward strand.
AGGGGAATCAGTGACTGTTTTTTTAAGAATAAACAATTCCTCATCCAAAGACATGACACCGAAATTTAGTATACTCAAGAATGTGGAGTACCGTGCCAGAGGCTCAAGAAAATGTGAAAGCCAAGTTATCTGCAAAGTGGCTGGTGTAAGTATCAGCCCTGACACCAACAAAGATGTCAAGTGTGCCTTAAAGATCCCTGCTGATCAAACTCCGAGCATCCAGTATTGTGACATCATCTCAGTGGAGTACTATTTAAAGGTAGGAAACCAGTGTAAGTGTAATTCTGACTCATAGCTACTGTTCATTAATTTTGTCAAAGCTGGGTTTTAGACTGTCTAAAACCAGTTTTTGCCAGTTTAGTGCATCGAGAGCTGGTAAAGACCTATAAAGTCCTGGAATAACGTTACATTTAAACAGTTGTGGGCACAGCTAACCAAAAAGTTAGCTTCGATAACCATTAATCAGCGAACTGAAAAGTTAACTTTTATAGAGCTAAACCGATAAACCCATAAAAAATTTAGCGGAAGTTAGAGCTAAAAGCTACATTTAGTATTGACTCCAGTACACTGGCAGCTACTGACACAACAGTGAGCCAGCGCTTGTATCTCAGATCAACCTTCTCTCAGCAAAAGAGACCTGGTGACCATAGAGAAAGGAAGGGGAGCAAAAAAAAAGGATCATTTATTTTTACAACCATACAGACTTGCAGATGTATCACAGGAGTCATGCACAGCAAGACAGTTTTGACTTATGGTTAACATTTTAAACCAAATAATTCCAGACAAGTTACTGAAATTAACGTCACCTCTGTCATTTTACAAAGTGAAAATATCAGCTATATATTTTATTTTTAAAGTAATGCGCTAATTTTGAAGGTTTTGGATGGCAGTGTTCTGGATGCCATGAACACTGCCATCCAGTAGATGGCAGTGTTCATGGCAGTGTGAATTGCCATGAACCAATGGCCACACATTCGCTAAAAATGGCCTTTTTTACAAATGAAACAAAATTACATATTTACAAATCCAGATTTATTTGTTAAAACCAACACACACGTTACAGTAACTTGTGTGTGTGTGTGTGTGTGTGTGTGTGTGTGTGTGTGTGTGTGTGTGTGTGTGTGTGTGTGTGTGTGTGTGTGTGTGTGTGTGTGTGTGTGTGTGTGTTTTTACATATACCGACCAACCACTGATGACACAAAACTAATTTTTCCATAATGCTTTTCGGCATGTGTGTCTGTAAAATGCTAAAACCTTCAAAATTAGTGCATTACTTTAAAAGTAAAGCATATAGCTGATATTTTCACTTTGCAAAACGGCAGAGGTGACGTTAATTTCAGTAACTTGTCTGGAATTAGTTTGTTTAAAATTTTAACCATAAGTCAAAGCTGTCTTGCTGTGCATCACCCCTGTGATACATCTGCAAGTCTGTATGGCTGTAAAAATAAATTGTCTTTTTTTCTCCCCCTCTTCCTTTCTCTCTGGTAGCCAGCACTCCTCTGCTGGCAGAGGATTGAGCTCTACCTCTCATAGCTGTCTGTCTGCTACAAAACATGTAACAGGCAGGCACTAAAATGTATGATTTCAGGCTTTACAAATGTGTTTAACTGTTAAGCTTTATTCACTATGTCCGCAAAAATATGTTCGCAGTCTAAAAGTTATCGGAACTACGAGGTCTATTAGAAAAGTATCCGACCTTATTATTTTTTCAAAAATCATATGGATTTGAATCACGTGTGATTACATCAGACATGCTTGAACCCTCGTGGGCATGCGAGAGTTTTTTCACGCCTGTCGGTTACGTCATTCGCCTGTGGGCAGTCTCTGAGTGAGGAGTCGTCCACCCGCTCGTCGATTTTTTTCATTGTTTAGGAATGGCTCAGAGACTGTTGCTTTGTTTGATAAAAATTTTTTTCAAAACTGTAAGGCACAACTGAGTGGACACCATTCAATAAATTCAGCTGGTTTTCGGTAAAAATTTTAACGGCTGATGAGAGATTTTGGTCTGGTAGTGTCACTTTAAGGACGGTCCACGGCGCCTGACGGCGATCTGCGCTTCGAGGCGGCAGCGTCTCGCCGTTTCAAGTTGAAAACTTCCACATTTCAGGCTCTGTTGACGCAGTAAGTCGTCAGAGAACAGAGAACTTTCAGAAGAAGTCGGCATGAGGAGTTTATTCGGACATTCCATTGTTAACGGTCATTTTGTAATGAAAGAACGTGCGGGCAGAGTCGCATGCCGGGCTGGACCCGACCGCGGGGGGTCGCGGCAGGAAAAACACCTCCGTTGGAAATCTTAACGGGCAAGTTGGAACATGCCCAAGCTGTTAAACAATTTCTCAGTTACTCACTTGTTGAAAGCCATTAAAAGCCGCCTGAATTCTACAAATGGTTTTCAACACGGAGGTGTTTTTCCTGTCGCGGCGCACACAGATTTGCCGAGTCGTCACGGAAACGACTCGGCGAATTTGCGCGTACGTCTTTCATTAAAAAAATGTCCTTAAACAGTGGAATGTCCGCATAAATTCCTCATGCCGGCCTCTTCTGAATCTTCTCTGTTCTCTCACGATGTCCTGGGTGAATTAAGCCTTAAATTAGGATGTTTTAAGCTCGAAACAGGCCGACGACAGCGCCTGGAAGCGCTGCAGGACGTCCCGCTCCGTGGGAAGTCCTTACACCGACAGAAACACCCCATAATCTCTCATCAGCCGTTAAACTTTTCACAGAAAACCAGCTTAATTTCTCGAATAGTGTCCACTCGGATATTCCTCACAGGTCCAGAAAAAATTTTGATAAAGCAACGCGCGCCGTCTCGAGCAGCGTGTGAAACAAAGGAATTCAGCCGAGAGGGCGGGACCACATCTCACTCAAGGCCTGCCCACAGGGAAATGACGTCACCGACATGCGTGAAAAAACTCACGCATGCGCACGAGGGTTCAAGCATGATTGGTGTAATCGCATGTCATTCAAATCCATATAGTTAAAAAAAAAATAAAAGGGTCGGTTTATTATCTAAGAGACCTCGTAAATTTAGCGGACGTTAATTGGTCCACTGATGGTTTTCAAAGTTAGCTGAAAAGCTAATCAGCTAATAAAAAAGTTAGCTTCATTAATTAGCGGTTTGTGAATTAACGGAACTGTGCCCACCACTGCATTTAAATGTCATACACTCGCTGGGTACTCCATATTTGATCTACTACCATGTGCACCTGTTTTTTGATAATTGTACAGTGTTTACAAGTGGTTTATAATGTGGCAAAAATATTAGATCGGTGGAAAGGTGTGGAGAATTTTGGTTATGATGAGGAGGCAAATTTGCACAATATGCCAATGGATTAAGAATTGTTTTGGAATATTTTTATCAAAGCTTTTTTAATAGAAATAATACAGTCACATCATAATTATGAACATTCTAATTTGTTTTACTGTCAGTGTGATTTTTAAGAAATCACCAGTTAAAATCATTTTCCTAATGCTGCGTTTACACATAACGACAAGTCACGAATGTCACGAAGTATACATTCTTGGCCGCTGATCACGAATGTGATTATTCGGGGCAGAGGCGTCAGGTGTCCTCAGGAACTGCTGCAACCTGTTACCACACATTTCGATTAATGACACGTGTTGCTGGAGAATTATCAGGAACCATTACGCACGGTCAAGAATAGTGTTCCGCGTTGTTGCGCGCTATTGCGCGTAACAGCGCATCGTTAAGTTCTGTCACGTTGTGAACGAGGTGAATTGTCTCCACACACACACCCATATTCATCCAACCGCATTCAGATCGCTCCAGTTTTTCAGAAGAACTTTGTGACTGCATGCGTAGTTGGGCTCTGTGCCATGGAGTGGTGCAGAGAGGAGGAGGAGGACAGAGCCAGATGTGTGGCTTCATGCGGCTCTCATCTCGCGCATTTTCCCAAACATCAGGCACATGCAGCAGGTGGAACACCTGCAGGAGCGCGCTGAAGAGCACTGAAATTAGTCTTTTAGCCGACTTGGTGTCAGCAGTCAAACTGAATGGGGTGCAGCAGGGTTTAATTGTGCGGCGCTTCTTCCTCCGCCGGACTGGAGGAGGTGCAGAGATGTCTGGCTGCACGTGAGTCTCCTCTCGCTCCTCTGGTTGGTCAGACTCGTTCTCCCGCTCATTGGTTACAACAGCAGGTGGAACACCTGCAGGAGCATCCTGAGGAGCTTCAGCAGGAACTGTGGAACGACACTTGGAGCCGAGTTTAATTGTGCGCACGTGACAGAAAACTGATTAGTCATGCGCGCAGTGAAATGTGACGCCCCATTACAAGTCGTGTCAAAACCTGACAGTTTCCGTGTCACTTCGTAATAACGCGTGACAGTTTGGGCTCCAAGAACCATCACAGGAACCACTACCATGACATTGAAATGACAATGAAAAATGACATTCGTAACGCGTCTTGGTTATGTGTAAACGCACCTTAAGTGATGATCTTAGCAGTATATAGGCAAGGTGTATGACAGCAGATGTGTCTACTCTGCATAAAGGCCCCGTTACACAGGATGGCATCATTTGTGAGGCCATTGTGCATTCTAAAACTGCCAAGATGCAAAATGGATGTAAAAAAAACCTTTGTGTATAAGTGCTTCGTCATCCCTTGTGCATCGTCATTGCCTGCGGTGGAGTTGGCACACTACAGACGACATCACATTTCCATAGATTTTCCCTGTTTATAAATGTATATGCTGAATTGGAGCAGTATTGGCCGTGGTCTAAAAGCATGATGTCATATTTCCTCACTGCTCATGCTTGAGGATAGCAATCAACTCTGAGAGAGCGTGATTGTGGACAAAACTAGCTAAGGTTAAATGATTAATTTTCCTCTTCAGTTTGGATCTATCTTCTGTACGTGTGTGCGTTTCTCCATCATTCAAGCAGGCAGCATCAGCTGAATCAGACAAGATGAATCCAAACTGGATGTGCATGTACAGAAATGTGGAAAAAAGATGCATTGAATATTTAGTTCATTTTGTCTACCATGGTGACACCTTGTTGGATAGTTAATGTTACAAGTTGTCTTCATAACAGTAATCAGGGTGTTTATTACTGTAGCAGCTACAAATCCAACCCGTTTTACGTGATGTGTGGTTTCAGTGACAACCGAGCTGCATTGTCCGCTTGTGCTGAATTGACACCGGAGCTTTCCGAAGCTCAGAATGAACCATCAGACAGCAGCAGGAAAAGTATAAGACAAAGCTCTGTGTCTGATCTCTGCTCAAAGTTTTGAACATGCACAAAACTTTGACATACTTGACAGACATCAGCTGACAAGGAACTCATTTTGCGCTTTATAACAATGCTTTAGAAAATGAATGTTCGTCATAAAAATCACAGCACATAGCCCTGATCATTCAGCATCCATTGGGCTGTCATGGCGTGGTCCGTGTTTTGTTTGTGTGTCACCTGTGCAGTATTTGAGTGTCCTCCAGCCTTGGAGACTTTTCTGTGTTTGTCAGGTGCATCTCCATACTTCACGGTGACCATGGAGACCAAGGCATGTACTGCACAACTACAGAGCGTGCCTTGTAAGGTCCTAGCGTGTGCTGTGCATTTCTATGGCATCCTGTGGCATTCTCCATTATTTCCTGCTCACACAAGGGATGCGGAATGGACTCTGTCCCTGTGTAATGGGGTCTAAGTGAAACTGACTTTTGTTGTCAAATTAGCCCATACATACCAATATCAAATAGTCACTCCTCTGTTGAAGTAGGTGTGTGAGTCAAATCAAAGATCAGTTTTGTTTTTACACCTCTTAAAATGGCCTCCCTGAAGACGATCAAAGAGAAGTGAGTCTTTATCACCACTATTGAAGTTGGTGTGAAAAACGTATAGACGAGTTTTTTTGTTGTTGACAAGTTAAGAAACCTTTTCCACAATAATATTTTGTCACATTATGTTGTTGCTGTTGTTAGAGTTCCTGTATATCCCATACATGTCGGTCTGGCTGTGTTGTTGTACACGACTATGCTTGTCACAAACGTTTATTATTTTACATTTAGGCAGATTTCAAATGTATTTTCTTGTTTCACCCATATTTTTTTTGTTTTTGTTGGCAAAAACTGTCTAAAATCTGTTGCTACCAGGATGGCTGTTACCAGGTTTTAATCAGAATGCATCTAAAACTTCCCAACCCTGAATTTTGTAAATATTAAAAATTTTTGTAAACTAGCTGTTGTAGTTTTCCACATAGAATGACATGTGATCATGGAATTCTTTGTTTTTGTAGGTGTATTTGGACATCAGCTTTTCCTTTGATCCAGAGCTGAAATTTCCGTTGATCATTTCGCGTGCTGGTTGGTTCGCTCCACATCAGCATGGCAACACTGTGGGTCCCTACCAGGGTGGAGGTATGGTGGGTCCAAGCAATAATGACTTCCCTCTCCCTGCTGCGGGATTTTATGATTCAGGGGCTTATGGATACTCAGGAAACCAAGCGTATTCAACACAACCACCTACATACCAAAGTGCCCCAGCATTTCCTCCTGGTCCAGCTGGCATGTACCCGCCTCAGCCTGCACAAATGGGAGGATTTTACAGTACTCCGGTGCCACAGCAACCCTCTCCATTTTCGTCTCCATCATCATCAACAATGTTCCACCCGCCACCTCCTGCTGGTGCATTTTACCCATCTCCAACTGCTCCTCCAACATTAAACCCATTCCCAGATGCTTCCACAGCCAACCTTCTGCCTTCTGCTCCAGCATCTGATCGCTCCCCATCTGCACATCCAGTGTTTAACCTGTCACCAGGTGCTCCAACATATAGCCTGTCTCCTTCCGCACCAGTGATGAACACAGACTTTTTGTCCCAATCGGAGGAACCCCCTCCATCCTATTCCTCTCTTTACCCACCATCTACCACTGAAACATCTGACAGGAAGTAAGAGGATCAATGTTACTTGACAAATCACATGCAGCATACTTACCAACCAAACCAACATCCAAACCAACAGTTAGAGGAAGGGCTTGGTGATAATATCATATCTTCATAAATATTAGTGAGAAAATTGATAGAATGTGCAGTGGTTTCACTGAAATGCATTCAATGGCACTGCCAGAAAATTACATCTCAAACACAGTTTCACCTTCTCCCTGGCTCATAAACAGCATCATTTTCCCTTGATAATGTAATATCAAGGGAATATCGATTTTCTGTTTTACGGACAATAAAGTTTTATCTTATCTTATATACTACGAGTGACACACACACAAACTGACCAAAACTGGGGTTTTTTTTCCCCAAAATGAGACATCCTGCATTTTTTATGAATTACATCCTGACGTGCAGCAGCCAGCTGAAGAGCTCAGATCAGAGTGAGTTACATTTGTGCCATTAATATCTGAAAGGAAATTCTTTTGACAAAAACTACAGATTGTCTTTATTTCTTTTGATGTCCAGAGATCAGAATCCGTCATGTACATCAAGGATTCAGTGGCCATATACAGATTTTATTGATTTTTATTTAAGTCAAGAGATTAAGAATTCAGTGACCAATTTCATATTTATTTACTTTCAGAATCAATAAAATGTTGTTGACATATAAAACCTGTAAAACCTACTTTTAGTACACAGAAAATTCACAAGAGGTATTGATAAGGGAATCGATAAAGAATCGGATTGATAAGCGGAATCGATAATGGCATCGATAGATAAATCTTATCAGTACCCATCCCTAATCATATCGCACCAAATTGCATTGTATCGCATTGTGTGGAATTGAATCGCCATCAAATACATACCAAATCGTATTGAATCAGGAACAGGGGTGAATCATATCATCAGTATTGTCATGTATCACTATATATATCGTATCGCTGGTAGTGTATCGAGGAGTGTATTGAATCATTGTCAGTGATAAGATTCTCTTGCCTAGAGGCCATGGTTGCACTGGACTCCCCTGAAATCTGATTGGACACAGATGATTGACATGTCATGGCACTACACGTTTGGCTGAAAGGAGCTGCATTTTGAAATCAGTGACACATACTGACTGCTAGGCCCTTCCTGCACAGTAGTGAGCGCTGTGTACCACAAAAAGTTCTAATCCACCTTAGTAGAAGAAAAACGTTTGACTCACGGACGCCTAATGTCACCAAAGTTTTATCGTGACTAAACGACCGTATTTTATGCCAGAAATGAGGTCTAGGTTGTTAAAAGCGGCATTTTTCCTTTAATTCAGGTTGCCTTCTATATTCGTGTTTCTCCAGTGATTCCAGCAGGCAGCTGTTGATTCATGAGATATAACATGAAGACACTCAGGCTGAAAGAAATATATATATTAATGTTCAACTTACAATAAATCGTAAAACGTAAATGGCCATTTTGTTTTTGATGGTCTTTTTGTCTGAGATTTTGTTTGTTTCTTCACAGATTGTAATTGCATTTCATTTTAATGGAAGAGGTTATTTTTGTATTTAAGTTTTGTATTTTCAGAATGATAGTCAAAAATATCATTAAAGTGCAGTTTTCACTCGTTCATGTCCGCGACATATACATATTAATAATAATAATAGTTTGGAAATAAAAACAACCAACCATCTATCCTCCTGTCCCAACCACGCAACCACATTGGGATTTAGGCAAATAGAGTCCTGGCAGTTTGGCTTTCCACATTTAAAGCTGGAAATTTTTGACTTTATAAAGACCAAGTATTTAATGGGTTTTTGTGTTTGATTTGTTTGAGTAGGGATATGAAATTTGGTCATACTCCATGAAGTTTATGTGGGCTTCTTGCATGCACAAGACTAAGCCCCCTGGTGACCAAAATGAGAATTGAAATGCAACCGACATCAAACATGTCTGAGATTTTAGGGATGTGACTGTGTATCAAGTTTCACCAAAAGTAATGTTTTTGGCAAATTGCCCAGCCCTAATGAGAGCCTGTCAACAACACTCAGTTAAAATTGGCTCATGTTAAATTGATTCATACATTAAGGTTTCTCTGTAGACATGAGTATTTGACATAGAGTACCTTACAGATTTTAAAAACTGTCAACATAACATAACTCTGAGTCCCTGATAAATCAAAGAATCACCCTAACCCCTCCCTGCAGGAATATATTTTAAACACTAGCCCACCGTGGGCAGCAAGATGGTTTCGTGGTTAGCACTGATGCCTCACAGCAAGAAGGTTGTGGGATCACTTCCCACCCTTTCTGTGTGGAGTTTGTATATTCTTCCTATGTCTGCATGGGTTTCCGCCGGGCAGTCCGGTTTCCTCCCACACACACACACACTCGTCTTCAACCGATTACTCCAATTAAGGGTCGCGGGGAGCTTTAGCCTATCCCAGCAGTCATAGAGCACGAGGTGGGGTACACCCTGGACAGGACGTCATGCAGTCTGTCGCAGGGCCACATACTCGTACAGACAAACACATTCCCATACACACCTACGGACAATTTAAAATTTGTGTCGTCGGATGTGGGAGGAAGCTGGAACACCTAGAAAGAACCCACACAAACACGGGGAGAACACGCAAACTCCACACAGAAAGGCCACAAATGGGAATCGAACCCATGATGTTCTCACTGTGAGGCAACAGTGTTAACCACTAAGCCACTGTGCTGCCTTCCCACAAGCAAAAAAATGCTTATTTATGAATGTGTATGAATGAGGTGGTGGTTGGAGGGATCGTAGGCACAGAATGGCAACCAGGCGTCCGTCAGTCTGCCCCACGGCAGCTGTGGCTGCACTACGAGCTTATCACCACCAATGTGTGAACATGTGAGTGAATGAATAATAATGCAATTTGTAAGCACTTTGGGTATCTTGTGATAATAAGGCGCTCTATATATCCAAGTCATTATTTTTATTATTATATTTTGTGCCGCAGATGTCTTTTTCTCGTGCGATGCTATGTCACTGATTGTGCGATGTCACGTCTTTTTGATATTTGTGAAAACCGAGCAGCAGCTGCACCTTCTCAAAAACCACTGTTGCACATCGTTGCATCTTCATGATGGTTGTGCGGCTGAAGTCATTTTTATGTGAAGGCAGAATTGTCAAGAAAAAAAAAAATCAGTCTATAAAACTGATTTTTTTTTTTTTTTTTTTCTTTGCCTGCTGCATTATGGGTTGGTGTTGCTGGACATACAGTTGTACAGTGGCTCAGTGCAGTCTGTAAACCAGGACAACCCACTTTTTCATCCGTGGTGTGTCTAGGCCATCCTGTTCTTCTTTGCACTGAGAATTTGCCGTTAAAGTCAGCTTTGCCGTGTTTATTGTGATCTTCTCTGTAGTGTGTAATACTTAAAACCTGTTTATTTTTAGCACTGGGTTCCCTGACTGTTGAGGAGTCTGTTTTATTGTTACACTGCTGTCATGAATATAAATTTCATCTTCAAGTTGTGCCTAATAATCTAATCCATTGAATATTAATATTGTTTATGTAGACTGGTTCCTGTGTTGTGTATGACTGTTTATTATATGTGTATTATGTAGTCAGTAAACCGTTAAATATATTGTATGCTTTAAATTAAGCCACTACGCCATATGCTATTCAGTGTTTGTTAAACAGAAAGAAGTTATACTATAGAAATTCATTTACTTTTTTGTGGTTAATTCTAGTTTTGTTTGCCTTTTGCCACTGACTTAATGAGGCTATGCAAAGTTTTTTCTTTAAAACACTGTTTACACTTGGCTCCATCAACTGAAGCGGACCTCGAGTGAAACACATTTTAAACATTATATTGTGCTTCTCTACCTCAGTATTTCAAGAACATTTTTCCTGTTTTCAGAGTAAATGCAGCCAGACAACAGTACTGTGTAAGACCACCAGAACATTGATTTATATGCATTTTAAGTACATCTCTTCACCTATGTAACATTTGGCAAACCTAATTTGTTGTGCTGATGTGTGATGTGAATAAAGCAGCTGGTCATAAGCATATTATCCTCGTGTGGTACAGATTGTTTTAAAAATTGCATATTTGTCTGGGTTGTGCAACTTTTAATTATATTAGCAAATCTTTTCCAAGGACTGTGTTTGCAGCATCTAAACTATCTGTTGAAGTTTCATCTTGTGAAATGTACTCAGGTGCCTCTCCTTTGTTGCAAGTATATTTGGTATTTGGTATTTCTTTGGATTCAGAGCAGAAGTTTCCATTAAGCATTTCTCCTGCTGGTTTGGTTAGTTTGGGGGGCAAGCAAAACTTACTTCCCTCCCTCTGCTATGGGATGTTGTGCTTCAGGGCCGGGCTGGACTGGGACAAAAATTTGGCACTGGACGTTTTGGTCCAGACTAGCCCACCACTACAATCCACTTGCAGATACTGTGTCGACTCCCTGCCCAGTGTTGGAGTACATATATACAACAACAGAGGCCAGCAGGTGTCGCTGTGCATCAGTACTTAGTAAACCTCACTCCCAATAGCTCAAAAGGATTCTCTGGTCACAAGGCCAGAACCCTGGGTTTTAGCTTCTGGTTAGAGAGTCTGACTCCCATGCCAAGGATCATGAGATCGTGTCCTGAGGGGGGCCAATGGGCGGAGTCATAACAACACAACGCAGAGTGCAGCTGCTACATACACATAAACCCTTAATAACACTACTGAACAATATACTATACTGAACAAAATCCCTTTTCATTATATGTCTGCGATGCTTCGCGCATTCTGATTGGCTGATTACTGGTCTGATATTTTCCCATATCCAGACCAGTTTCCATGACAACCGGTCCTCAAAGCATGTTTTCATGACAAATCAGGAAGCTAAAAACACGATTAGAAAACCCAAGTCGGACATGAACGTACCACATAAATATTTAAACAGCATCGGGAAAACACACAGATTGAAAGCTTACCAGCTAACGAGCGGACCACCTGTTAGCAAGTTCTTCATGGAGGTGAAGAAAGCGAACGAACCCAACACCATCAGCAGCATATTCAGGTGATACTGTACGTTTGTGTGTTTATATGTACAGTGAGGAAAATAAGTGAACACCCTGCGATTTTGCAAGTTCTCCCACTTAGAAATCATGGAGGGGTCTGAAATTTTCATCTTAGGTGCATGTCCACTGTGAGAGACATAATCTAAAAAAAAATCCGGAAATCACAATATGATTTTTTTTTAATAATTTATTTGCATGTTACTGCTTTTTGGAATCAACTCCACTTACCATGTTTAGAGGATGAGAACAACCCCAAGAAAACCATCCCAACCGTGAAGCATGGGGGTGAAAACATTATACTCTGGGGGTGCTCTTCTGCAAAGGGGACAGTACGACTCCACCGTATTGAAGGGAGGATGGATGGGGTCATGTATTGTGAGATTTTGGCAAACAACCTCCTTCCCTCAGTAAGAGCATTGAAGATGGGTCATGGCTGGGTCTTCCAGCATGACAATGACCCCAAACACACAGCCAGGGCAACTAAGGAGGGGCTCCGTAAGAAGCATTTCAAGGTCCTGGAGTGGCCTGGCCAGTCTCCAGACCTGAATTCAATAGAAAATCTTTGGAGGGAGCTGAAACTCCAAACCTGAAAGATCTAGAGAAGATCTGTATGGAGGAGTGGACCAAAATCCCTGCTGCAGTGTGTGCAAACCTGGTGAAAAACTACAGGAGACGTTTGACCTCTGTAATTGCAAACAAAGGCTACTGTACCAAATATTGACATTGATTTTCACAGGTGTTCAAATACTTATTTGCAGCAGTAACATACAAACAAAATTATTAAAAAATCATACATTGTGATTTCTGGATTTTTTTTTATTTATTTTTTTTTTTGTAGATTATGTCTCTCACAGTGGACATGCACCTAAGATGAAAATTTCAGACCCCCCCCCCCATGATTTCTAAGTAGGAGAACTTGCAAAAACGCAGGGTATTCAAATATTTATTTTCCTCACTGTATAACAGCCATATAATAAACAAATTATTAGCCTCATTTGCTCGGTCTGTACAGGGATATCAGACCGTGGTGTTGGTACGGACCAAGCCTCAGCGATGTCCATGTGAATAACACAGAGGTCTGATATTTCCCCGTACAAACCTCACACTTGGTTAATAATCTTTTAATATTCTGGCACCTTGAATAAAATAAAGGCTGAAAATTGTGAAAATAGCAGATTGACATGCTCAAACCACATCACATTGCAACATGTGATTTGTAAGCTTGTAGATCTGCAATTATGTGTGGCATCCTTTGATGAAAGTATAAAATTGTGGTTAATAAACTAATCAGGATATGAATGTGGTATTGATTTCTAATACTTTAGATAACTACATTTAGTTGTAACACACCACACTTCAGAGTTTGCTATGAGGTGAGTACATTACATTACATTACCCGTAGGTGCAACCAGAAAAGGGGGTACCGGTTTCATTTATATGAAAGGCTAAACAATTATATGAATGGGTGTTTATCCACACCATGTTGGCACACACCTGCTATCATCGCCGCCACCACCACCAATATCCTCCTCCTGTACCACCTCCATGGCAGCAGGAACCTCGCTGTCATTTTCACTGTCTGACTCGGACACCACCTGCTGCTGCTGAGAGGGACCTGTAGGCGCCCCTGCCAGTTCAGTCCCTGCAGCAAACATCTCTGAAATGTTTCTGCTTTTAGCAGTATCAGCCGCAAGAGCTTTTTTTTTTTTTTCCTTTTCCCTCTTTGTTTTTTCTTCATTTTGCAACTGTTTTTGTTTTTTGTGTTCTGCTGTTTTTTTTATTTTCATCACGATTGCTCATCATTGAAGGTGATTCGATGAGAGGGGTCTCGAACATGCATGGGTGGGACTCCTGGACCTCTGGACTCTATCACAGTGCCACAATTGGGCCAGGTATTCTTTTGACAGACAAGCCACTGGGCCCATGCTGTGTCTGCAGGCTGCAGCTGAACTCTAAGTGCTGGTGCATTTCTCTCTCCCTGGGCCGGGCGAGTTATTAACGCAAGGTGCAGCAAAAAACAAAAAAAAACAAAGGCAGCCTTCACCCATTATTGATTGGCGCACTAGAAAAAAATCCCAGTACTCCCAACGGCCAGTTCACCTTTGTTTCAGGGCCTTATGGATACTCTTGGACCCAAGAGTATTCAATGTGACCACCTTCATCCATTAATGGCATTGATGCCATTAATCTTATTCCCAGATGTTGTCACAACCAAACTTTTGCCTTCTGCCCCAGGCTTTGATCCATGCACATATGTGACTCCAACGTTATGGTTTAACCAATCACCACTCCTATATGCAACTTGTTGCTTTCCACACCAATGATGAGCACAGACATGTTTCAGTCAAGCAAATGACAAGCAACCTGTAGCTTGTCCTATATCATATTAAACTTTTCTCCAACATCTCCCACTGCAAAATTTGACAATAAGATAATGCATGCTACATGACTAATCACACAATGTAGATTGAGTCCCATTAGCTCCTGGGAGGCTGTAAACAAATGCTCTGCAACAAATACGACCATCTGTCCGTATTGTTTCTTGGCCATCTCATTTTCCTCCATGTCATGTTATTTAAAATTTAAAAAAAAAAAAGACAAGCACCTATATTTGTGAAATATGCTGCTAACACCAGACTATAACATTTGAAAACACTTAGGGATTCAAACAGACAAAGACCAAAACTTGGATTCCCCTGACATGAAGTGCTGCAAACTTAGGAAGTAAACTATACAACCACTGAGCACCTACAGTGCATCTGTAAAGTGTTCATAGTGCTTCACTTTTTCCACATTTGATAAGAATGTGTACAGTTTTTCTTGTTTCTCAACTAGAAACATAAAGTTATTTGGACACATTCTGGTCATGTGCAACTGATGTACATATTTAAACCATGTAAATGCAAGACTTTTTTCAGTGTTCTCACTTTATGAAAGATTTCAGCAATATATTTTTGATTTTATTTCCCTATTAAGAAGGTAAATGCACTGCATTTATATAGTGTTTTTATAGCATTTTATAAGGTGCATTTATAATGGGTGGTTGTAAATAGTTAAAACTTTATTATTTATTTATTTTTACCTATTCTGTGTACTTACAAACATTTATTTTGGATGGTGTAAGCAGCAAGCTTTGTATTTTGTTTTTGTATTTTGTATTAATTATTGTTTGACTTTGACCAGTTAATGAAGTCCCACAAGGTTGAGCCGTTATAATGTTTACACCTGGCTCTTTCTATTGAAGTGTCAAATTTTAAACACTATATTGTGTCTCGACCTCACAATACCGTATCAAGAAAGCGTTTTCAAAGTTTTTAAAATCTATTCAGCTAGATAGCTAGATCAAATATATTATAGAACAATGTTTTGCACTACATAACCCAGACAGCAAATAGATCTGGGCCAGATGTAGTCCAACATCTGGTACCAATCCTGAAAACAGATCCGGTCCAGACAGTTTTTGCACCCTGGCCCAGATCCGGCACGGCTCCGCTTTACAGTTCTGGAACAGATCCGGACCAGATCTGAACTGGATCCGCAAAAGACCAACCGTTTACAGACCATATCTGGCACGGATCTGGGGCAGATGTGGACCGCATCACAGCACCGTGGCAGGAACAAGTTTTAAGGGGTAAGTTCACTGGATCCGAGGAAACTGATTTGTATCTATAACACACAGATCAGTGTCCCTGGACTTATAAAACTTGATTGTTGTAAAGAAACAAACCGCTTTGCAATAAGCATCTAAAAAAGCCTCAGTGACAATCACGATTACAGAATACAGAGTTTACAACCACTAATGAATAGTTTCTACCAAGTGCAGATAAAATTGCTTATCGTTATGCCCCATGTTCCTGCCACGGTGCTGTGATGCGGACCACATCTGTCCCAGATCCATGCCAGATATGGTCTGTAAACGGCTGGTGTTTTGCAGATCCAGTTCAGATCTGGTCCGGATCTGTTCCAGAACTGTAAAGCGGAGCCGTGCCGGATCTGGGCCAGGGTGCAAAAACTGTCTGGACCGGATCTGTTTTCAGGATTGGTACCAGATGTTGGACTACATCCGGCCCGGATCTATTTGCTGTCTGGGAATCCTTGGCAAACCAAATTTATTGTCGTACCGATGTGTAGATATGAATAAATTGTGTATATATGTGTGGAAACTGCATTGTTATTTTATTTTATCTTGAATACAAGGATGCTCACATTCAGAAATACGAAGCATTTAATTTTGTTCTCACATGCTTAATTTTAATTCATATCTGACCTGAAAAACCTCACTAAGCATAAAAGAAAAAAAAAATCTTCATTTCTGTACACCTGCATCATTGCGAATAAGTCTAAATGGTGTAACAAAAGGCTCACTGTGAGATACAGGTACACTTTACAGACACACATTCACTCATCCCCGTAAATTGCGTAACTGATGTTGCCGTGACTCGTTGTGTGCTCAAACCAATCTGCTGCTGGGTTTCCCATTTGATGTCATTTCAGGTGGTGCCACATATGTAGTTTTATGGATGACTGTTATCGGGAGTAGTTATCTTGCGTTTGCTCAAGTGCAAAGACAGCACCTTTGCCCACAGTCTGATATGCCTTCAATACAGGGCGTCGACTTGAGTTACTATAATCTCAACAGTTATGGTGTTTTTTGTGCAGGCGATACCATAACAGGCACCGTTTCTTTCTCTGTACACAATGAAGCTAACGTTGAAAGCCTTTTTGTAAAAGCCAAAGCTGATGGGAAGATAGCCTTGTCAAAAGGAGATGGAGACAGCAAGAGATCATACAGCACACACAAGAGATACTTCAAAGTCAAACAATATTTAATTGACCACAGTTCTAAAGGTAAGCTAAAATATTTTTATTCTTCTTGTCAGTACATGATAAAATCAAGCTATGAATGATGTGAAGATGGGTAATGTCAAGGTTTATTGTTAATATACTCTATATATTGTTCACAATGTTAAAGGATTATTATCAGAGCAAGCAAGATTAATAATTTGTTTTTTATATGGCTATTATATACATGAACACATATCAGCCGAATATGAAAGCTGCTGCTAAATGGCGTTGGGCTCATAGTCAGACTTGTTCGCTTCACCTCCATGAAGAACTTGCTAACAGATGGTCTGGTCGTTACCTAGTAAGCTTTCAATCTGTGTTGTTTACCAATGGTGTTTAGATATTTATGGAGTACGTTCATGTACGACTTGGTTTTTCTAATCGTGTTTTTTGCTTCCTGGTTTGTAACGAAAAGTTCCAGGCCGATTGTCATGTTAATCAGTCTGATATGGGAAAATATCGGACCGGTGATCAGCCAATCAGAGCATGCATAGCGTCGCAGCCATACAATAAAATAGACTCTAAGAGCAAAGATGTTTGTGCTTGTGATGAACCATTTATTAAACACAAAACCACGATCACTCTAGCAACAGTGACCTGAATCATATATTGATCAGGTCACGGAGTCAGTCAGTGGAAAATATTTCAGTTCACAGGGGCTACATTACTTAAGATAGACACACAAGACACATGCTATTGACCAGATTATCTTACTGATTAAGTTACAAGGTCATTCCGTGCAGAATTGTACCTCCAGCTCGGTGGGCGGGATTTCCTGGTTCACAGTGTTTCTTGGATACACCACCAATACTCCACCTGCCTAATACCGTGTAGGTCTCCTTTTTCCTACAAAACACCCTGACCCATTGAGGAATGGGCTCCACTAGTCTTCTGAATGCATGTTGTGGTATCTGGCACCAAGACGTCAGCACCAGATCCAAATTCTGTAAGTTGCAATGTGGGTCCTCCATGGATCGGACTTGCTTGTCCAACACATCCCACGTAACCCTGCTGCCAGTTCACTGCTGTTCCTTCCTTGAAACACATTTGGTAGCTACTGACCACTACAGACCAGTAAAAGCCCTAAAGAGCTGCAATTTTAGAGGTACTCTTGCCCATCCAGCCATCGCAATTTGGCCCTTGTCACAGTCATTCAAATATGTCCCCATTTTTCCTGCTTCCAACATATCAACTTTGAGGACAAAATGTTAACTTGTTGCCTAATGTATCCCATCCACTGACAGGTGTCGTAACAAGATTACCTGAGTGTGATGCAGAAAACAAAAGTTGCTTTTTTGTCTGGGTTGTGCAGTTTTTCAACATTAATTAACTTTGGCCTTTTACAGTCACTGTGCTACGATCAGGTGTCCATCGCTTTACTTTCAGCATTAATATCCCCCAAATGTAAGTTTAAAATTTGATACATTGTCATTGCTAGTGTCGTTGTCGGTTGTTGCTCTAATCTTTGTTCTTTCTCACAGGGACATGCCTTCTTCTTTTACGGGGAAACATGGAAAGATCGTTTACCTGCTTGAAGCAAAGCTATCTAAGAGCTGGGGGCGGCCTTGTGTTGTTAAAAGAGAGTTCAATTTTGTGGCACGGCCGATTCTAAGCCATGGACAGGTAATAAGCCATAAAATAATATAAGGGGTGAGTGAGAAGTTTTGAGCCTGACTCAGAAAAAGTAGGGCATTCTGAAAAACCAAGATTTCTCATTACACCCAGTGAGTCAAAACTTCACACATTCTTGAGAAATGTTCCTTTCTCAGAATGCAAAAGATGGAGAAACGTGCCCTACTTTTTTGCTTCAAAACTTCTCAATTGCCCCTTGTAAGTTAGTTAAAAGAAATACTTCAATTTTTACAGTACTGTAAGTGACTTATAGCAGCTGAAAACAAAAATCCATGGAATATTTGGGGTAAGTTAGTTGTTGAAACTGAAACAAGAGGTTTTGTTTACCTGTAAAGATTTATTACAGTGTAATGTAGTACAAAAGTGTTTTGTTTTTTTGTTTTGTTTAAATGAAGGCTGTCTACAAAGTGGTTTATTAGAGAAGTGACCATGTGGTAACAGTTAGTTTGTGTCAACAAGAAGTGTGAAAATTCTGCTCTGAGTATTACAGCTGTGGAAAGTACAGTTTTCTTTGTGTTTTTGATCAAGTATGTGCAATCCTTATCACTTATGCTTAAGCCATGATCCTTATATTTGACTCTGATCACTTACCTTTCAACCTAATCTTTGATCCAGATCACTCACCTTTGATGCAGATCTTTGATCCAAGGAGGTTATGTTTTCATTGCTGTTTGCCTGTCCACCTCTCTGCATGTCTTGTTTTGATTCAGCAGCAAAAGGAATGAGGATCAAGAGACAGATCCTGATTGCTGAAAAACTGGCAATTTTGAATACAGCATGAGAGGATTCAGGATCACAGATCAAAGATCAATGGCAGGATCTGGATAAACTGAAACAAAGTGAGATCCACTGATTCAGATCAGCAGCAAGATTCAGTCAAGTCTGCCTTCACCCAAAGCCTACACATACACTACATTTAACTGAAATGTATTCACGCCTTTTTGAAATATCTTGCAAAATGTCCAAATAATTAACTGATCAACAAACTGCAACAAAAAAGTATGTCAAATGCAACAAAAGCCACAAACCATAGCAGAATTTCTACGTACGTATAGAAAATGTTATATTCAGGACCATGGCATCGCTTCATGCAGATCGATGGCGTGAAAGTAAATGACTCAGCTCTGAGCGGAGAGTTGCCAAACAGCACTATTCATCGTAAATGCGAAAAACCAATACTCACAGAAATTTCATTCTTTGAAGGAAAAAGTAAGTAAATAAAAACAGTAACTTGGCAAAATAACTATGGGTTACACAAACATTTTTTCTTTCAATCTGGGAGGCTGGTATTATCCCTATAGATTGGAAGAAAGGTAGTGTTGTCACAACCTGAAAAGGCAAGTGTGACCACATGGTTAACAACCATAGGAGTGCTAAACTGCTCTCTGTGCCAGGGAAGGTGCTTTCAAGGATCATTCGTAATAAGATTCAGTTTCAGCTACTTGCTGCTCATTGACTGGAACAGCCTGGTTACACACCCAAGAAGTCAACTGTTGACCGCATTCTAGCCCTGCGGGTACTCATAAAATGCAAGCGTGAGTATCAGCAGTGCTTCTTTGCAGCCAATGTTAAGTTTTGCAAAGCGTTTGTTTCAGTTGATCGGACTGCCCTACTGGGACATCCTAAGTATTTGTAGGATCCCCAAGAAGCTACTCCAAACTCATCACCACGGCTCTGAAATTACTAGTAACATCTCTCAAAAAAAAAAAAACTTTCCAG
The DNA here is from genome assembly GCF_902500255.1 of Thalassophryne amazonica. Taxonomy (NCBI): domain Eukaryota; kingdom Metazoa; phylum Chordata; class Actinopteri; order Batrachoidiformes; family Batrachoididae; genus Thalassophryne; species Thalassophryne amazonica. Next base: position 42,399,838 of record NC_047107.1, read on the forward strand.
TAGTAGAACATTTTTGTGCAGTCGGGCTGGAAGGATTAAAGTACGTTCACAAGCGACTTGTCTGTCTTCTTATTCTCCACTGCAAGGAGAGACAACAGGCACAGGGTACAGTGTAGTAGTGTGGGAATTTTCTGTACAGAATCAAGGCTGGAAATATTATCTCAACAATAGTTGAAAATTAGCATTACACTGTATTAATCCCTACCTCTGATCTGCTCCACATCTGACACCCAGTGTTAAAATATTTCAAATAAATGCAGACCTTTGGACATATCAGTGTTAATGTCTATCTCCATGTCCACCATCCTGTCTGAAAATGGATCAACAGTCAATCTTCCTCATGACAGAGGGATTGCCACAATGAATGACGATTAATTTGCTCATTAGTTTTCCCAGCCCAAGTTAACGTGTGGTTTATTAATTAAAATTCTAATTAATATAACTTCAAAAGGAATTGACCAAAATACACAAAGTACTTGTGTGCCTATCTTGGAATGTTGACAAAAGCTGAAAAGACATTTTGTGAATTTGCAGTAAATTTAATTGATTCATCCTTGGTCCATTTTCCTTCCTTTCAACAGTTTTCATGATAATCACCCACAATATCAATCCTGGTGGAAACAGAATCAGCCAACCCACAGAAAGGGATTATAACATAACTCTTTTATTGGACATAATAACAGTAAATTGTACTTGTATAGCAGCTTTCAAAATCAATCCAATAATAAATTAAATTAAAGCCAGAAATATTACCTTAACTTAAAGAAGCTTAATCAAATGCTGCATTCCTACAAGTCTGTTTGTCTTTTTACTGGAAGTGATATTTGAATTTTACAGATTGCAGTACATCAGTAGTCTCGCAGTGTACAAGTATTTCATCAGTGTCAAATGTTACTGTCTTCTTTGATTTCTCTGGGTTTTTGTTTTTTGTTTTTTTGTTTGTTTTTTTGTGGATGACTGACTTTCTCTCTGTGGATGTGTAATTGACCCCAAGACTAATCAGTAATGTTTGTCCATGTGATTCGTTCCAGTGCTCCCAGATTGGATTAGCTGAAAAATACATGGGTGTATTCACCAAAAAGCAGGTCAAAATGGCCGTCTTTCTTGACAAAAAGGCTTATGTTCCAGGTAAGGTGCTGTCATTTTACAACATATTCATGCAAGACATGACCAAAGTGCAGCACAGTCAGCTGATATGAAACAATTACACCCGTCTCGTGACCACATAAAACAGAACACCTTCTGGTTTTGTAATGAGTAACTGTTTATTTTGACAGGTCAAACTGTTCTTGCTGTTGCAAAAATCAAGAATGACTCCTCCAAAACATTGATACCTAAATTCACTTTGCAGCAGCGGATTGTGTACTGGACCAAGAGCGACTTTAAGAAGTCTAAAAAGACAATATGCAAACTGTCTGGACAGACTATTGCGGCCTGCACAAAGACAACTGTGACATGTCCAATTGTACTTCCTCATGATCTGCCACCCTCTATCCAAAACTGTGACATGCTCTCACTGGACTATTGTGTCAAGGTTAGTAGCAATTTGTTTTATTATATGACTGCAACTCTATGTGCGCTCTGATTGGCTGATTACCGCTCGGCTATTTTCCCATATCCGGAACAGTTTCCATGATAATCAGTCCACAACGCGTATTTTTGTTACAAACCAGGAAAGTAAAAACACGATCAGAAAACCCAAGTCGGACATGAACGTACTCCATAAATATCTAAATAGCATCAGAAAACACACATGGATTTAAAGCTTACCAGCTAACGAGTGGACCACCTGTTAGCAAGTTCTTCATGGAGATGAAGAAAGCAAATGAGCCCAACACTGTCAGCAGCATATTCTGGTGATACTGTAAGTTTGCATATTTATATATAAATAATAGCCATATGAACGAATTATTAACCTCGTTTGCTTGGTCTGTACAGGAATATCAGATCTCAGTGTGATCTCGCATGTCAGATTTGGGACTTTATTTACAATTTTCACGGCATGAAATAAAACAAAACAAAAAGCGAACAAATAAATTATGAGTGACTAAGACGACCATTCTCCAAGCAAATTTTATTACACTGATGAGTTTGAATTGAAGGAACTAGCAGCAAACGAGCTTAAAGTGGACATGCAAAATGAAGACCAACAAGATGAAAACACAACGAACAGCCATATAATAAATGAATTATTAACCTCGCTTGCTCTATCTTTACGGAAATATCAGTCCTGTCTTTTTTGTACGGCCAGAGTGCAGCTGTCAAGACCTCAGTCTGATATTTTCCAGTACAGACCTCACACTCGGTTAATAATCCTTTAATAAATATACAAACACTGTCTGCCTGTAAAATGCTTCTAGCTCAGCGCATACTTGATTTGTTCACACCTGTCTCTCTTAATCATGTGTAACAGTAGTAGAAATAATAATAATAATAATAATAATAGCACCAATAAATTAAATTAATAAATAGCAATATTTTCACACAATTGGGTCAGTGCTTGTGCGTGCATGTACTACAAAAAAAAAAAAAAGACTGTGTACATCCTCAGTGCAGTGAAAAAAAAATCACATCAGAAATTAGTCTAGCTTTTCATTTTAACTTCCTGCTAACAGCCTCCAGAGACAGCGTAGTGGATTTGTTTTGTGTGTGCGTGTGTGCACACAGAGTGCAATAGTACCAAACGCATCTAACCAAATTTGTACTCTAAACGGAACCAAACTGCACTCTAAATGCAATGCAACACAAATGGGATGAATAATCCATGTCATGTGACATACAAAGCACCAATCAAATGACAAGGATCCACTCAGCTGTTATATAATAAATAATATCTTAATAAAACATAACAAAAATATAAGTGCCAAATATAACCTAATAAATATAACAAATGTGTTTCTCCCCCCAGGTGTATTTGGATATCGCTTTAGCCTTTGATCCAACAGTTGCGTTTCCGGTGGTCATCATTCCGTCGATCTTTGCTATCGATCTGCTCGGTGAGGCTGCAGCCCCCTATCCAGCAGGGACTGTTGGGAGCCCAGGCAACTCTGACATCCCTCGTCGTGCCAACTCTGATGGATCCCCTGCACCCTGGAGTTCAGGTGTTTATGGCCCCATAGTCCCAGTTAGTGCTCAGTATCCCAACATGGCAAGCGGCTATAACCAACTGCTGCCACCACAGGCCTCCCCACATGGAATCGCAGCATCTTCAGGGCATCATCTCCAGCCTACTGCTCCATCCCTGCCTCAACCTGGAGAACACCCTCCATCATATAAGTCCCTTTTCCCCCACTCCTAATGAGACTCACAGAAAGGGAAATGCAATCAATCGATTGTAGTGACATCTGGTGGAGAGGTTCAGTCACAATCTTTATTTGACTGACTTTTTTCATTGTAATATTTAATTACCGTCAGTGCAGTTTTTGACTTCAGAGTACTATGGATTCCCAAAACTCCTTACAAAGAGTGATGTCACCTGTATTGCACCAAACATGATGTTTAATATGATGGTCTCATCAAACTATCAAACTCATTGCAGCTAAATTCACAGACTCCATCTGGTTTATGATTAAGTCAATGCTGAAAGCATGTTCTGTTTGTGCATTCTCTATAATCTGAGTCAGATGATCTTGTGACTTCTACATTTGCTCCAGTTTCAACACAGGCGTAGGGAAGGGAGTGGACTTAGGACTTAAAGCCTTCCTGAAATTTTCCACAGATAGCGATGACAGAAGCAATTCTTTTTAATCCTTTTAATGAAATGAACCAATTGGGACACAATAATATATTGGATTTGAAAATTACACTGTACTGGAAGATAAACAAACAAACACTGCTTGCAAAATAAGAAATTTATTCTCTATCTTAAAACAGTGACAAAGATAAATGAAACCCTTGCTCCAAAAAGTGATCCATTGTTTCAAAATTTTCAAAACAATTGAACATGATTCTGTTTTCAAAACTAAATTCAGCAGTTTCTTCAGAGGATTATTCTTTTCTTTTAACCTCCATTGGACAACTAAATGAAACTGCTTCAGAAAAGGATTCTGTTATGGATAAGACGCGGATTGAGGAGCGGTCCAGTATCTGACTGAACCCAGCATGAAATAATCAGAAGCAGTTCCAAAAAGAAAACACCTTTATTTTTCTCCCTTTGTGCTATACATGAAATACTAAATAATTTAAGTTCTGGTGAGGTGAAAAGGCGGCGCGCTCTCTCAGCGTCTCAACAGTCGGAGTCCAAACGTTCAGGACTCAGGAGTTCCGCCAACACCCCCCCCAGGTGACTTTCCCAGACTGTACTCTGCGAAGGAGGAACAGAGATGAGATTATTCAACACTTATTACTACGAAATATTGTTTAGAGGCAAACTTATCAGCTACACGTTTAGGTCTGGTTTCAAAACTTAGTTCAAAGAGGCTGCTGCTCACAGCTAGTGGAGGATCATTAATCCGCACGCCACTGCTGTGAGGAGCACGCCAAACAATTTCCACCAATAATTACTTATAGCTGCGTATAAACGCCAATTTATATTCACGGATAAACTTTTCAGAATATTCACCTCTGTCGTGTGCTGACAACGTTTGCCTCTCACCCTCGTCCTCCTTCACAGGCGCGATGTCAGACTCTGAAACGGCCCTCAGCGTCCCCACACGGTCGTCACAAGGTCGTATTCTCCGGCAATCTTATCCAACTCACTGCTGGTTTAAATGTAGTTCTTCATCACTACATTGGTACCAGGTGGAAGTCCTCAGATCTGCACGTGAACATCACAGGTGTCGTGGATTGTCCTGTTAGAGAGCCGCACGAGAATGCAACAGGTGCAGCCAATCATCGTAACAGAGGAGAGAGACTCTTCTGCAGCACATTTTCCTCAGAGAACAGCCCCAAATCACCTGGAAAGGAAAATAAACACAAAACAACCAAACCTTGTCCAGCCAAAACCCCCCCAACACACAACAGATTCATTGCTTTAAGATGCTATACAATAATAAATCAGTTGTTTCATTCACTCTTTTGCAAACTATATGAACCAATTGTTTCATTATTGATGCATCAGCTTTATCATATCAAATGTAGTGAATAAATCTACAGTTAATTTGTTATTTATTTAACCTTTGTTTTATGCTGTTGTTGTCCATTCGACTGCTCTCATTTTTGTTCAGGGTGAATTAATGTTAGCAACTTGCAGCCACGACACGATGATCCTGTAAACTGTAAATTATGTAAAGTCCTGTGATGTTTCTATATAGTTTATGCAAATAAAAATGATTTTGTTGTTGAATATGGCCTCACTTTTCCTGTACCAACTTGATTCCATTTTTACTTTGTCATAACTCGTGCACATTCTTTGAGGTACACCATGACCCAGAAAAACATCAGGAGACCAAGCAAACCCAAAATGCTGTCTCATTTCTCAGCACAACAAGCAGGCAATCCTATTCAGCTTGGAACATTATTTTGTCCTCCTAGCAGATTTATGCGCTTTAAACCTAATTGATAGTCCGTGGAGTTGTAGCATGTTGGCTGGAAGCACATTTATTTAACAAATGTGGTGGTAAACACCGAGAATGTGAGAAGGGGTGTCACCAGGAATTCGTTTGGGGTAGGGATGGGGCGGGGGTTGGTTTGGTCCCACTCTCGACTGTCTACTGAAACATCTTTCACATGGCTCAAAGCAGTGCACAGCACAATGCAAGTGCCCATGTCCTTTAAACTGAAAGTAAAATTATGTGCATCTGTCAATGCATGGATGCACTGGTGTAAAAGTAAAGTGTGGTGTAGTGCTGGTGCATTGTGTAAAGTGAAACTATAAAGTGATTGCACTATAGACCAGCAAAAACCTAGGCTAAAGTTAAGCATAGTTTATTTATGGTATTTAAATGTTACTCAGATGCATCTTACAAAACTGGATTCATGGGGCATATACATGTTGCTTGTGTGATGGAGGCAGCAGGAGTCGCTGTGCATGTGGTAGCCAGTAAACCTCACTCCCCAACAGCTAAAGGACTCACTGGCCACACAGTCCAGAGCCTGGGTTTTAGCCTTATGGTCAGAGCACCCACCTCCCATGCCAGAGATTGTGAGCTAGCATCCCGAGAGTGGAGTGACAGTGAAGTGGACACATGATAAATGGTAAATGGACTGCATTTATATAGCGCTTTTCCATCTGCATCAGATGCTCAAAGTGCTTTACAATGCCTCATATTCACATTCTCAAGCCCAATGCTAGACTAGACCGTCTAGTCTCCCAAGACATCCCCACAATACACATACACAATGCAGAAGTTAAACTTGCATATAGAATTAAAATTAATAGAAAGCACCCATTAAACAAAATAAAAGTAAACAAATAGTATTATATATACAAAACGTCAACTTGCTGCTTCACCTCAGGGAGCTTTGGAGTTTCTGATATCCACTGTCCATTCATATGGCTTTCCATACTTCAAAACTGTACAAAAGCCACATGACGGTCAATAAACATCCGATCGCCATTGTCACATTTGTGTTGCTTCATTCTTTCAATTGTTCATCAACAGTCAAGGACCACATCATTGAGTGTGGATGGACACTCAACATCCACGTCGCTAACACAAACAACTGAGAGCCGGTCCCTTATCCACATCACACCCTGACATTATAAGATTGCAACAGCCGTCCGCTGTTGTCACCATTGCTTTCTCTGACACATCATGGTCACACTTATAAACACACGGATAAACCATTTTTCATGTTTTGCCAGCTGCATTTCTTGTTTTTCCAAATAATAAATGAACAATTAATTTAAAAAATGTTTCAAAAAATTCTAAATTTCAAATAAGTCTAATAGATGTGGGTAGGGGTGCCTCCGGGGATTTTGGGCCCCATGGAAAGACATCTTATTGGCTTCCCCTCACAGCCAGCCACTGGGCCGGCTGGAAATTTTGATACTATTTTACATAAAACTGCACTTTAATGATATTTTTGACTATCATTCTGAAAATGCAAAATTTAAATACAAAATAACCTCTTCAATTAAAATGACATGCAATTATAATCTGTGAAGAAACAAACAAAATCGCAGCCAAAAAACACCATCAAAAACAAAATGACCATTTACCTTTTACGATTTATCGTAATTTGAACATTAATATGTATATGTCACAGACATGAATGAGCGAAGCTCTTCAGTATCTTACCATGTCATTTAGGTCCTTCAGACTTTTTGAGCAAATGCTTCAGGGGAGCATTAGCATGGCTAAAACCTTTCAGCTTCTGGGGGGCTCCACCCCCCAGACCCCTCTAATTTTTTTTTAATGTAGATGTAAATTAATATTTAAACTTTTCAGCTAGTTGACAGTAGGGCTGTACAAAATGGCCAAATTATCATATCTCAGTATTGTCATATCAGTATGATATACGATATGACTATGATTTCACACAAAGTGCAGCAACACTGAAAATTAAACATAATAATAATACCACACAATAACATAATAATACCATACTCATTTTGCACCGATCATAAGGTTAGGATACTGTGCCCTCCAAAAGTATTGGAACACTTGGTATTTCACACATTTTAATTTGTTTATGCCATTTCAAATACAAGAAATACAAAAAATATAAAGAATAAAAATTTCTAAAATTATCTTCCTCAAACACAAACTCAAAGCAAATCTCTAAAACTTGATAATACCTGTAAATAATAATCGGCTTTACTGCCAGTTTTCTTCAAATAATTCAGGAGATGGAAACATGAACGTTTCCAAGTCACTGAATATGTCTTGGACTTTATTTACATCAATTATGAAGAAATACAAGAGTTTCTTTCACCAAAACATCAAATCTAGGCTTTCAGCTCAGATGTACTTTCTGTCAAACTGTAGCTGAACATTTAGGTCTTCTTTTTAAGAAAATCCTCCTCTACACCACCTCATCAGGAAGCTGGATTTTATATTTTTAATTCATTTATATTGGGTTGTAGAGATTTGCTTTCAGTTTGAGTTTAAGGAAGATAACTTTGTTGTGTCACTGGTGTGTCACTCAAACAGCAAAATTAAGAGGTTATTTAAAATACGTCCTTCAGAGAGCAAAATTCAGAGGTTACACAGGTTTTATACAGAACAGAGAGGAGGAGCAAATTACCTGTATTTCTTTCAGTCTGAGCATCTAACAGCTGCCTGTTGTTCACCGGAAAAACACATATATATAATGCAACCCAAATTAAAGAAGAAATGCTGCTTTTAACAACCTGGACCTCATTTCTGGCATAAAATACGGTCGTTTACTCACCAATATAAGTTTGGTGTCATTTGGAGTCTGTGAGTCAAATGTTTTCTTCTTCTACTAAGATGGATTATAACTTTTTGTGGTACACAGTGCTCACTACTGTACAGGAGGGGCTGAGCAGTCAGCATGTGTCACTGATTTCAAAATGCATCTCTTTTCAACCAGACGTGCGGTGCCGTAACATGTCAATCATCTGTGTCCAATCACATTTCAGGGGAGTCCAGCGCAACCCTGGCCTCTGCTCTAGCTCCACCCATGCCAGGAAGTGCTCAACATTAGATATTTCCTGTTTCACTGTGGGCTCAAAATTTGGCACTTCCTTTTTCAGTGTGAATTTGCCATTGTATTCCCGTGAGATACCATGAGATCACATCTGTCAGTCTAGGAAGTGTTTGACATTTTACATTACCTGTTGCACTGTTGACTGAAAATTTGGCACTTCCTGTTTGGAACTCCTTGTACCATAAGCGAGCTTCACGCTGCTGCGCGTCGCTTTGCTCATATCATTTATCGAACAAGATCCAACAAGCAAACAATAAAAATGTTGTCTGTTCCTACTGCAAAGCAGGCAGATAATAGTCCCGAACTCCTGACCAAACATTATATTTCAGTGATAGCTGATGCTTTTTAAAACCATTCAAATCATTCTGAAATATATACAGACTAAAGGCTTCTTTATTTCAGAATGATGTTTTATTTTTTTAGTCAAAGCTGCTCACCTCCTTCCTCGGGGGGTACTTGGGCTTGTTCAGGGGAGACTGACAGAAGGCTGCTGCTACTCTTGATGTGTCTGTTCGGAACATGCTTCATTTTTTGAGCAGAGCATCTTGCTAAACGTTTGCCTGCTTTGATTAGTTAACTAAAACAGTGAAGTGTATAAATCCAGAGTTTTCTTCAGAAATATGAGCAAATATGGGGAGAAATGTGAGCTAGCTTATATAAACCATGGACAAATTTAGGAACATACAACATGCTAATCATGTTCCAGAACTTTCCATTACATGAACCACCAACAGACCCACCTTGCCTATGAATGAATGAAAATGAATGAATGAATGAATGAATGAAAACTGTTTATTTCAAACATTTGATACAACAACAATTACAAGATAGATCAGTAAAGACAACAACAAAAAAGTTCCTACTGTGTACCCAACATGTCCGAAAAGGGGTAGGGTGAAGCATCAGCTTATTCCTATGAAAGCCTATGAAAAACCTGGGTGACATACTGTCGACCCTTCACTTCTTTCTCCTGTCTGAGCTTTTTTTTTCTTTTCTTTTTTGCTCCCTGACTTCTGAGGCATCCTGCCGTCTCTGCCTCCACTCGCTGTCTGTGAAAAGTTTGGCTCTGCAGCTGTCTGATGGAGCAGGTGGACTGAACCACTTTACTTAAATAGAGAGAGGGGTGGGCATTGAGAAATATTTCAGAAACAAATAAACAGTGTTACTCATACATTGTAAACAAAATATATGTGTGATTGTAGGTTTATTACGGAGTGTCATATTATTTTCCCAGTAATATAATTGTATTATCCTTCTCCTGACTCTCCCCTTTTCGGCGGCTCTGGCTGTGGTCACAAAGCCTGACATGGCTCTCTTAGTCCTGGACGTAAGTGATCTGTATCTCTTTCCTGAAGGTCCAAGGCTATTTGTGTTATGTTTAATTTAGTCATTCTTTTGTAAATACTGATAAGTGGTTCCTGCTCCAATCTAATTATTTGCCCAGTATTTTGCTTGGTTCTGATAGATGGTAGATTAAAATAGATCAGAATGAGATATTGAAAAGTAATTTTAGACTCAGTGATGCTGTCAAGACTGTTTGGTGAACCTGAAATATGCGGTATATAAAAATGGTGGCCAAGTGGTTCGTGCACTTGGTTTCAGTGCGGAAGGTTACTGGTTCAAACCCCACCCCTGCCACATTTCTCCATGTAATGTGGAGTTGCGCCAGGAAGGGCATCCAGTGTAAACCTTGTGCCAATTCAACATGCAGATCCACCTCGGAAGCGGCCGAGATGAGTTTCCTCCGCAGGGTGGCTGGGTGCTCCCTTAGAGATAGGGTGAGGAGCTTGTTCACTTGGGAGGAGCTCGGAGTCGAGCCGCTGCTCCTCCACGTCGAAAGGAGTCAGTTGAGGTGGCTCGGGCATCTTTTCCGGATGCCCCCTGGACGCCTCGCTGGAGAGGTGTTCCGGGCACGTCCTATTGGGAGGAGGCCCCGGGGAAGACCCAGGACACACTGGAAGGATTACATCTCTCGGCTGGCTTGGGAATGCCTTGGGGTTCCCCAGGAGGAGCTGGGGGAGGTGTGTGTGGATCGGGAGGTCTGGGTGGCTTTGCTTGAGCTGCTGCCCCCGCGATCCGACTCCGGATAAAGCGGAAAAAAATGGATGGATGGATGGATGGATGGATAGATCCACCTCAGATTTGCTGTGGTGACTCCGAGTGAAAACAAGGGACTTACTGTCAGAAAGATTTTCGGTGGTCTGTGGTACAGTCACTTTCCATTGCCTCAATACCAATGGAAAAAAGAACACTGTGCATTACCACAAGTCATTTTAAGACCAACATGCCCATGCATGCACAGATCAGTGCAAGTGTACTGGACATTTAAAGAATATTGGACACTGGGGAAAAACACTAACAATTGCCTCTGTGGAAACTAGTAATGACATGCGGGCTACTAAATATGCTATCTGAATAATTTTTAGTTTGGGCTTCTTTGACTTCTCCAATGCCTTCAACACAATTCAGCCATTACTTCTCAGGGGGAAGCTGGAAGAGGCTAGAGTAGACTGTCCCCTGGCAGCATGGACCGTTGACTACCTCACCAACAGACCACAGGATGTGAGGCTTTGCGACTGTGTCTGATGTGGTACCCAACTGGACACTGAACATTCTTTGAATGTTCTTTGAATGTTCATTGAACATTTGCACGAATGACAAAGAATGACAGGTAATGTTTGTATGTGAACATTCAATGAACATTATACAAACATTCACAAATGTTCAGAACATTAAATGAACATTTGTAGAATGTTTGAATGTGAACAATACCTGTCTTTATTCTTTGTTCATATGATGTTCGTGCAAAAGTTCAATGAACATTCAAAGAATGTTCAGTTTCTGGGTGGGTAGTGTCCAGCACGGGGGCCCTGCAGGGTATAGTGCTCTCTCCCTTCCTCTTCACACTATACATATCAGACTTCATGTACAACACGGACAGTTGTCACCTCCAGAAGTTGTCGAATGACACAGCTATTGTTGGACGTGTGTCTGAGGGGAAAGAAGTGGAGTACAGGGAGGTCATCACCGTTGTTGTGGCCTGGTGTGAATGGAACCACCTGTGCATCAATGCCAGCAAGAGAAAGGAGGTGGTGATTGACTTCAAATGGAAGGCTCCTCAGACTGTGCCTGTGAACATCCAGGCCTTGGACATAGAGATTGTGGAGAAGTACAAATATCTGGGTGTTCACCTTAACAACAAACTAGACTGGGCACACAACACAGTTGTCCTGTACAATAAGGGCCAAAGTCATCTTTACCTGCTGAGGAGACTGAAGTCCTTTGCTGCGTGCAGGGCACTGCTGAAAACTATTTATGACTCTGTGGTGGCATCAGTCATACTTTACGCTGTGGTCTGTTGGGGCTGTGAACGTTGTGAGAGGGACAGCAAGAGACTCATTAGATTAGTCAGAAGGGCTGGCTCTGTTCTGTAATGCACTCTGGACTCCATAGAGGTGGTGGGTGAGAGGAGAATGTTAACTAAGATGGCATCAATTATAGGCAACACATGTCACCCCTTACATGAGACTGTGGGAGCCTTAAGCAGCTCCTTCAGTAATAGATTGCTGCACCTTCAGTGCAAAACAGAATACCTTTGCAGGTCATTTATTCCAACTGCAGTCAGACTGTATAAAACATCAGCTACGTCTACTGTCACCTTTTGTGCTTTATTACATGCACAACTGTGCAATAATTTTACCATATCTATACATACTTACACTCACTATATTCTACTTTTCACATAATCTGTTCACATCAGTATTTATGCACCCACCAGCAAACATCGCAATATACTTTAATCACCTTTCTTTAGTGTAAATAGTTTTCTTTTTCTTTACTACTGTACGACTCTTGCTGCTGCAACAACTGATTTTCCCCGCTGTGGGATCAATAATGTTTATCTTATCTTCTAATAAAATGAAAAGAATTAGTGGTTCAAGAGTTTGGAGTGCACTTGACTTGGTAGAAAACATGAAAAAACCTGTTTCTGCCGACACTGGGCATAAAATGTTTGTGAAGGGATTAAAACCTAGAATCCACCCCATAGCTATGCCTCCTTTGAATCAGGAGTGGAAAACCATATTTTACTATGCAAAGCAGAACTACAGAACATAGAGCACAAATGAACATTGCATAATGATGTGCAGAGAGTCAACCAACACCACTGTGTGCATTTATTTTTCCATATGAAAATGTCAAAGCTGAGATTTTACTCAAAGACAGCGGGCCTGTTATCCAAACAATGGTGCTTTATATTCTGCAACTGATTTTGTGCCCTACAGGACAAAGAACAAAAGGGAATTTCAAAAGAAACCTTGGAGCAGCCACGCTTTGCAAACCATGCATGCCCCTAAAATGTTTAATCCAAGTGGAGGAGGGGGTAGTACAATCTCATTTGAGTATTTGTTCCTGCCTACTTGCACTTGGAACGGTAACTAAAAAGACGCAAACTGTGTTGTCATAGGAGACTTCAAACAGTCTCAGTCAGCACCATGGCCCTGGGAAGAAGGCTGCAGTGGGTTCTTGTCTTCATTGTTTGCAAAGGTGAGAACACTGAAAGTTGTTCTTTCTTGCTTGTTCAAGTAAAATCAAGTGCATTTCTTTATTTAAATGTGTTGTCTTCACATTTAAAAGTTATCTGTTTTTGAAAACATTTATTTTTGGTGGAGACTTGTAGTTTTTAGTTTAGTTTTGTTTGTTGTCAACAGGATATCTCTTGAAATTTGATTTAGAAGAAATTGTTGGGCTAAAGACTATTTTATTATTACATTTTTATTATTAGTATTACATTTTAAAACAGATATGGCTACAAGATTGCTTTTCTTCTTTTTCTTTATTATTATTTTCCTGATTTCCATTTTGCATGTATTTGTACTTTGAGGAAACTGCATCCTTTAGTACAATTAAGGACAGATAAATGGTACAACCGTGTTGAGCCTCGACAGAGGTGCACCATTTACGAGTGCTCTCCAGTTTCTTTTTCTTCTTTTTGGCCTCTAATTTCTTAATGTTGCACCAAAATCTCGCATCCATCAGACTGGTGTTGCTACTATGTACTAAATAAGCAATCATTACAAATGTACAGTAATTATAAAATACAATGGAACCTTGATTTTAGAACTTAATTCATTCCTAATTGTTGTTCTTAAACCAAGCTGTTCTTAAACTGAAACCAATTTTCCCATAAGAAACAATGTAAAATGGATTAAAACATTCCTGACCAAAAAAAGAACACTGTTTTACCTTTTTTAAACAGCATTTCATGTATAAGAGGCAGACAAAATACAAAGAATATGCATAGTATCATATACAAAATACTATACAGTAATTATAATAAAATAGACAATTTCACCTTACCTGTATTCAGAAAAGATTTAATGTCAGTTCCTCCATCACCTCTTTCTGTTGGTCTTTCTGCAGAAGTTCTAGTTAGAGAGCTCAGTACTGTGGTCACCGGCTAACTGCTTTTCATTTATCCGGACACATGGACTCCAATTTCATGCTTCGAATGATCTCTTTCTTCACCTCTATTGTGGTTCTCACAACTTTCCTCTTCAGGTCTTCACCTTTGCCTTCTTTCTTTGGCTCCATAATGGCTTCTTTACAGGCAGCACCAACAAAAAAAGGAAAATCCAATGTGCATGTTCCACAATCCTGCTGAGCATGCATGTTCACACAGCATACTCTCATATTTGAAAGTGAGGTGCAGACTGGCACTCACTATGACCTGACAAAGTTTGATGCAGATCAAATCCAGATTGTGGATTTTGTGGACATTTGAATTTAATATTGAAAAGCCCATTTGGTGTACATTTTGTATGATAGCCATTGGTGGGCACAGTTCCGATAATCCGATAAAAGATAATTATTGAAGATAATGTTTTCATTATCGGATTATCTTTTTAGATAACTTTAAAAACTATTATCACATTAATTATCTTCTGATAAATTGTTGTCCGATAATGTAGTAAACAAAGCTGAACAGCAGCAAACATTTTTAAAATTTAAAATCAGTTGAACACCTACCTGTCAAAAGTTTCCTAGCAGATGTATAGCTCTATCCTCTGCAAACAGAAGAGAGCTGTTTCCAAGAGAAACCACTCTATCCTCTGGTCACACACACACACACACACACACACACACACACACACACACACACACACACACACACACACACACACACACACACACACACACACACACACACACACACACACACAAATCATTTCTTTTAACACCATACTGATACGCTGGCAATATCACCCAAGTCATCCAGAGGCATACATTTTTAACTTATGGTTCAAATTTTAACCAAACTAATTTTGGACAAGTTATTTAAAATTACTGTCATATCTGAAGATTTATAAAGTGAAAATATCAGATATATGTTTTAGTTTTAAAGCAATATGCTCATTTTTAAGGTTTTAGTGAGCAGCAATATGGTTTCATACCGAGAAAGAGCACTACAGATGCAATGTTTGCTCTGAGAATACTGTTGGAGAAGTACAGAGAAGGCCAGAAAGAGTTACATTGTGTGTTTGTGGACTTAGAAAAAGCTTATGATAGGGTGCCAAGAGAAGAGCTGTGTTATTGTATGAGGAAGTCTGGAGTGGCAGAGAAGTATGTTAGGGTAGTGCAGGACATGTACAAGAATAGTGTGACAGCAGTGAGATGCGCAGTCAGAATGACAGACTCATTCAAGGTGGAGGTGGGATTACACCAAGGATCAGCTCTGAGTCCTTTCTTGTTTGCAGTGGTTATGGACAGGTTGATGGATGAGATCAGACAGGAGTCCCCATGGACTATGATGTTTGCAGATGACATTGTGATCTGTAGTGAGAGTAGAGAGCAAGTTGAGTCTAGTCTGGAGAGGTGGAGATATGCTTTGGAGAGAAGGGGAATGAAAGTCAGTAGAAGCAAGACTGAGTACATGTTTGTGAATGGGAGGGAGCCCAGTGGAATAGTGCAGTTACAAGGAGTAGAAGTGGTGAAAGTAGATGAGTTTTCAAAGTAATGGAGAGTGTGGTAAAGAAGTGAAGAAGAGAGTGCAGGCAGGGTGGAGTGGGTGGAGAAAGGTGGCAGGAGTGATTTGCGACCAAAGAATATCAGCAAGAGTGAAGGGGAAAGTTTACAAGACAGTAGTGAGACCAGCTATGTTGTACGGCTTAGAGACGGTGGCACTAATAAAAAGACAGGAGGCAGAGCTGGAGGTGGCAGAGCTGAAGATGTTGAGATTCTCTTTGGGAGTCTTTGCCATCTACTGGCCAGTAGTGTTCATGGCAGTTCATGGCAGTATTCGTCCTGAAGCTGAGCAGACACTGTATGATATTTTTAATCACAAGTTAAGTTTTTTCAAACTTAATTTACAAAAACTCTCAATGGGAGACATCAACATTTAAAAACAAAACAAAACAACTAAAAAAAAAAACCATTACAAGACAGCTCTGCAGTGTTTGCACATGCACAGTGTGAGCGGTTGGATGCTTGTTGCTCTTCAGAAGCAGGATACCCTCATGACGGCCGACCAGAATAATATCAAACAGGTTGATTTTCATTCGACCATACAATCGGCGATCAGGAGGTGGTTGTGAGATGTTAAACGCAGCTTGTTACTCCATGTACACTACACGATGCAGGACATCCGATTAACCTGAAACTTGGTACAAAAAATTCTCGCACGAATGAAAAATCATCTGAAAAAAGGCCAAAACTCGCACAGTGTAAAGCCAACATTTATGTGTCAAGACAATACTGATTACATGTTTTACAACATCATCAAACGTGCGCACGACACTAATAAAACGTGCACACGGCACTAATAAAATGAGCGCACATTCTCTCCACATGCAAAACATTTTGCGATGACACTTCCAGGGCTCCGTAAAAATGACTTTTTACACATAAAAAATGGAATATTTTACAAAAGCTCATTTATCTGTAAACCCCAACACACGATACACATCACATTAACGTGTTGGTTTACATAATGAATGACTGAACCAATCAGTGTTTAGCAGAGGCACTTTTACCCAGAATCCTTTGCGATCTGTATGTGTTTGTTACTAAACCTCAGAATTAGTGCATTATTCAACATTAAAAGATGTTATATTATAACTTTGTACAAATGACAGAATTGACATTAATGGAGTTATTCTATCAGTATTCATACCAAACCATAAGTCAGCATTTATTTTCCAAGACCTCCGCCTGACTGGAGCGTTGGGATTGGTAGAGAGCTGGCTTTGTGGCTGCTTTCAGGGTGCTTCTGTGCTGGAAGCTGTGTAGTAAACAAAAGCTTCCAGCAGAGGGCAGGATGTTCAAACATAGAATTGCAGGTTCATTATTTGGGTTTTTATGTCGCGTTTGATGCTTCCAAAAGCGATTGTGGTGTTAAAACTCAAATTCAGCTTGTTAGTAGTTGCAAATGTACCAGAGACAATACTGGAATTTATCTATTATCTGTAACTTCCGATACATTTTTGGGTGGTTTATCGGTTTATCTTTATCAAAGATAACTTTTCAGTTATCTGATTATCTGTTATCAAAGTTATTTTTTTGGTTATCTGTGCCCACCACTGATTATGTCTCAATCAAAAGTGCCTCAATCACTCATTTTTCTGTTATGGATTTACCTACACCACCAAAATTGGATGGAGGTTCCAATTTTATGCCTGTTTCTTTACCTTCCAGTTATCAGTCGGAAACCAAATGTCAAAAAGCAATGACGAATTTTGCAAAGCAGAGATAACCATAACCAATGTTCTGTGAAAATTATCTGAAAAAGAATTCAGAAACTGAAAATGTAAAAAAAAACAAACAAACAAAAAAACTTGAATTCAGGTGCATGAAGTAAATATGTACACTACTGACATCTGATTACATCTGAGTTATCTTATGAAACCTCACTTTTAACAGGACTTTGACCTTGAAACATTTTCCATGTTAAAAATTTGTGGAATTGGCAACTAGTGTTGGTGGAGGTTTGCGTTCTATGTGCGCGGTGCTCCAGTTAAAAATACAGTCAATGAAAGGCAACAGGGGGCTGGTGCACACTCGACATAACACAATACACATGTACAAGAAAATACACATCTGTTTGTAATGGTGATTTTTTTTTTTTTTTGACAGTGTATGACTTCATCATGTGATGGCTGTTTGAAGACATTCTTACCAATCAATCACAAATATTTTGCTGATCAATATATGTTTTAGATCATCTATCTAGAGTTCTTGGTTGCTAAGATCTAGAAAAAAAAGTGCAGTCAGCCCATGTTTCCTTGAGGTTAACCTTTGTCTGAGCTACCCAAAATCCTAATCACCTCAGGATATATATCCAAGTAAGCAACATGGTTAGCACTGTTATATCACAGCAAGTACAATACATCTTGAAAATATTCACAGTGCTTCATATTTTCCACAATTTATTATGTTACAGCCTTACTACAAATATGGAAAAAATTAAAATGAGGGAATACATACAATGAGGAAAATAAGTATTTGAACACCCTGCGATTTTGCAAATTCTCCCACTTAGAGATCATGGAGGGGTCTGAAATTGTCATCTTAGGTGCATGTCCACTGTGAGAGACATAATCTAAAAAAAAAAAATCCGGAAATCACAATGTATGATTTTGTAATAATTTATTTGGATGTTACTGCTGCAAATAAGTATTTGAACACCTACCACCCAGCAAGAATTCTGGCTCACACAGACCTGTTATTTTTTCTTTAAGAAGCCCTCTTATTCTGCACTCTTTATCTGTATTAATTGCACCCGTTTGAACTTGTTACCTGTATAAAAGACACCTGTTCACACACTCAATCAATCACACTCCAACCTGTCCACCATAGCCAAGACCAAAGAGCTGTCTAAGGACACTAGGGACAAAACTGTAGACCTGCACTAGGCTGGCATGGACTACAGGACAACAGGCAAGCAGCTTGGTAGAAGACAACAACTGTTATGATTATTATAAAGTGGAAGAAACACAAAATGACTGTCAATCTCCCTCGGTCTGGGATTCCACGCAAGATCTCACTTTGTGGGGTAAGGATGATTCTGAGAAAGCCCAGAACTATACAAGAGGACCTGGTCAATGACCTGAAGAGAGCTGGGACTACAGTCACAAAGATTACATTAGTAACACATGATGCTGTCATGGTTTAAAATCCTGCAGGGCAGCAAGGTCCCCTTGCTCAAGCCAGCACATGTCCAGGCCCATTTGAAGTTCACCAGTGACCATCTGGATGATCCAGAGGAGGCATGAGAGAAGGTCATGTGGTCAGATGAGACCAGAATAGAGCTTTTTGGAATCAACTCCACTTACCATGTTTAGAGGATGAGAACAACCCCAAGAAAACCATCCCAACCATGAAGCATGGGGGTGGAAACATCATACTCTGGGGGTGCTCTTCTGCAAAGGGGACAGGACGACTGCACCGTATTGAAGGGAGGATGGATGGGGTCATGTATTGCGAGATTTTGGCGAAGAACAATAAAAATCAGCCGTATTATTTTGTCACTGTATATAGGCCTCCTGGCCCATATTCTGAATTCTTAGATGAATTTGGTGTATTCATCTCTAACTTGTCAACTAGTGCAGATAACATTCTGATCATTGGTGACTTTAACGTTCATATAAATAAGCCTTCTGATCCCCTCTGCAAATCATTTATGGAAATTGTGGATGCATTAGAATTTCGGCAATGCATTCGGGATTCGACACACATTAGTGGAAATACCCTGGATCTGGTTCTCGCACATGGTATTGCTGTCACGAATATTGACATCATGCCTCTTACATCAGTGGTCTCTGATCACTCACTTAATAATTTTACAGTTTCGCTGCTGTGTTTAGTGGAACAACAACCTTATTTATGACTGCAGTGATGCATCAACTCCTCAACTAAGACTGAACTAGAAGCTAGACTGCCTGATGTCTTAGCCTCACTTTTGACAAATACCCAGTGAATAGACAGACTTGTGGATAGTTTAAACTCAGTGCTCAACACTACACTCGACATGATTGCGCCACCTGTGTTGAAACCGCGCTTCCCCAAATCGCAGTCACCTTGGTTCAACGATTACCTGCATGACCTCGAGCATAAAGCAAGAGGTCTAGAACGGAAATGGCGTCATTCAAAATTAGAAGTATTCCACCTTGCGTGGCGTGATGCTATCTTAGACTATAAGCATGCATTATTGGCTACAAAGCAGACCTACTACTCTGATTTGATCAACAAAAACAAGCATAACTTAAAGATCTTGTTCAACACGGTGGTAACACTTATTCATGGACAACCACCTGTAGCTCGCTCTCCTTTTACAGCACAAGATTTCCTGGATTACTTTGAGAAGAAAATAGATGACATTAGGTTGAACATATCCCAGCATGCCTTAACCCAGCCACTACACCCTGCTATTGAGGTGGGCACCACTACTGAGGTATTACCTAGATTTACAGAATTTGATAGTATCTCTCTAGGCATGCTGACGAAACTTGTAATGTCAACAAAAAGCACAACCTGTTTATTTGATCATATACCAACAAAACTGTTTAAGGACCTGTGGCCCACTATTGGGCCAATTGTGCTGGAAATTATTAATCTTTCTTTAACTTCTGGATCTGTTCCTAAATGTTTAAAATCTGCAGTGATTAAAGCATTACTTAAGAAACCTAATCTTGACCCTAGGGTACTGAAAAACTATCGGCCGATATCAAATCTACCATTTTGCTCTAAAATTCTGGAAAAAGTGGTGTCACGGCAGCTCGTAGACTATCTTACTGAGAATAATCTCTTTGAGCCACTGCAGTCTGCTTTTAGAAAATATCATTCCACAGAGACGGCTCTCACTGAAGTGGTGAATGATCTTCTGCTTACAATGGATTCAGACACCATTACGGTTCTGTTGCTGTTAGATCTCAGTGCTGCATTTGATACAGTGGATCATCATATTCTACTTGATAGGCTGGAAAATCATTTTGGGATTATGGGAGTGCCCTTGCATGGCTGACGTCATACTTGACCAGTCGTTCTAACTGTGTTTTGTACAGTAGCACTACCTCTAACCTTAGTGACATGAAATTTGGGGTTCCTCAGGGGTCTGTCTTAGGCCCCCGGCTTTTCTCCCTTTATATAGCACCCTTTGGCACATATTGCGGCATTTTGGGATTACCGTTCCCTGCTATGCAGATGTTACTCCGTTATATATGCCGATAACTGCTGGTAATCTCGTTCACATAAAATCCTTAGAAGATTGCCTTGCAGCAGTGAGAAGTTGGATGCCTAGAAACTTCCTACTTTTAAACTCTGAAAAGACTGAAATGATGGTTCTTGGTCCAGTGAGACATCAGCATCAATTTGACAAGTTAACACTCAGCCTAGGCTCGTGTGTCATACATCACACTGACAAAGTGAGGAACCTTGGGGTAATTTTTGATCCTTCGTTGTCCTTTGGCCTCCATATTAGAAATATTACGAGGATTGCTTTCTTCCACCTGCGAAATATAGCGAAGATTCGTCCCATCCTGTCTATGGCCGATGCTGAGACCCTGATCCATGCATTCATCTCTTCTAGATTGGACTACTGCAATGTTCTATTTTCTGGTTTACCGCAGTCTAGCATTAAAGCTCCCCGATTGGTTCAAAATGCTGCAGCCAGACGTTTGACACAAAGCAGAACATTCGACCACATTACACCCATTTTGGCGTCTCTTCACTGGCTTCCTGTCCCAGTGAGATCAGATTTTAAGGTTCTACTACTAACCTATAAAATTATTCATGGACTGGCACCTCCCTACCTAGCTGACCTAATTAAACCTTACGTACCGGCCCTGGCTTTACGTTCTCAGGGTGCAGGACTACTTTGTGTTCCTAGGGTGAATAAGAAGTCTGCAGGTCATAGAGCTTTCTCTTATCATGCTGTTCTGTGGAATGGTCTCCCTGCGTCAATAAAACAATCAGATTCTGTGGAGACTTTCAAGTCCAGACTTAAGAGTCACTTCTTTTCCCTTTCATATGGCTATCATACTGGTACAGTTTTGTTTTACACTTTTTACTCTTTTAATTCATGTTATTAGTATTTGCGCGGGCTGCGGCCTCAACTTCACCTAAATTCTGGGTCATTTAGTGAGTCTTAGGGTTAGCGGCCTGCGATCACCTTAGTATTTCTTGTTGATTAATGCTGGCAAATTATAAAGTATTTTTTGTCTTTCTGATGCCTGATTCTGTTTTCTCTCTGTTTAAGGTGCAGCTCCATCCAGAGATGGGAGTTGTGTTTGTGTTGGCGACCCTCCTGTCCTGTGCACCAACAGCAATTCTTGTATATTCCTCCGTGAATTGTTCTGTGAATTATTTCTGTAATTTATGTTTGTAGCATGGCCCAAGCAGAGGGTCACCCCTTTGAGTCTGGTCTGCTTGAGGTTTCTTCCTCAGAGGGAGTTTTTCCTTACCACTGTTGCTCTGGGGGTTGGTAAGGTTAGACCTTACCTGTGTGAAGCGCCTTGAGGCAACTCTGTTGTGATTTGGCGCTATATAAAGGAAAATAAATTGAAAAAAAATTTAATTTGGACCAACATCCCTGCTGCAGTGTGTGAAAACCTGGTGAAAAACTACAGGAAACATTTGACCTCTGTAATTGCAAACAAAGGCTACTGTACCAAATATTAACATTGATTTTCACAGATGTTCAAATACTTATTTGCAGCAGAAACATACAAATAAATTATTTAAAAAAAAATCATACATTGTCTCTCACAGTGGACATGCACCTAAGATGAAAATTTCAGACCCCTCCATGATTTCTAAGTGGGAAAACTTGCAAAATCGCAGGGTGTTCAAATACTTATTTTCCTCACTGTATATTCCCTCAATCCTAACTAATCCCCCAGTTTCTGCCGCTGAAAAACATCCCCACAGCATGATGCTGCCACCTCCATGCTTCACTGTAGGGATGGTGCCTGGTTTCCTCCAAATATGATGCCAGACATTCACATCAATGTTGCTCAATCTTTTACTCATCAGACCAGAGAATATTGTTTCTCATGGTCTGAGAGTCCTTCAGGTGCCTTTTGGCAAAATCCAAGAGGACTGTCATGTGTCTTTTACTAAGGAGTCGCTTCTGTCTGGCCGCTCTACCATACAAACCTGGTTGGTGGATTACTGCAAAGAAGGTTGTCCCTCTGGAAGGTTCTTCTGTCTCCAAAGAGGAATGCTGGAGCTCCATTGGGTTCTTGGTCACCTCCCTGACTAAGGCCCTTCTCCTCTGATCACTCAGTTTAGATGGGCAACCAACTCTATGAAGAGTCCTGGTGGATCCAAACTTTAATCATTTACGGATGAAGCGGCCACTGTGCTCACTGGGACCTTCAAAGCAACAGAAATGTCTCTGTACCCTTCCTCAGATTTGTGCCTCGAGACAATCCTGTCTCAGAGGTCCACAGACAATTCCTTTGACTTCATGCTTGGATTGTGCTCTGTAATGCACCGTCAACTGTGGGACCTTATATGTACGAGGTCTGTTAGACAAGTATCCGACCTTTTTATTTTTTGCAAAAAACCTGATGGATTTAAATCACGTGTGCTTGCATAAGCCAACCTTGAACCTTCGTGCGCATGCGTGAGTTTTTTCACGCCTGTCGATTGCGTCATTTGCTTGTAAGCAGCCTTTGTGTGAGGATGGGTGGAGTCTCTTGTCATTTTTTCTTTGCAAGGAAAATGGCGGAACAACTGGAGCAGCGCGACTGCATCAAATTTTGCCAGAAACTGGGCGACAGCCAAGTGGAAACCATTCGGATTATTCAGACGGCTTTCGGTGATGATCCTTTGGGCATCACACAGATTAAGAAATGGTACAACCGGTTTAAGGATATCTGCACAACGGTGGAGAGCGAGCCGCGCTCTGGTCAGCCATCAACATGCTGAAATGACCAGATCATTCCAAAGTGAACGCTGTGGTCATGCAGGGCCGTCGTGTGACTATCTGAGAAATTGTGGAAGAGGTGGACATCAGCACTTTTTCGGCACATTCCACTGTGACAGAAGATTTGGCCATGAAAAGAGTTGCAGCGAAACAAAGCACATAAAGGCTGCTTACAAGCAAATGACGCAATCGACAGGCGTGAAAAAACTCACGCATGCACACGAAGGTTCATGCAAACTCATGCAAGCACACATGATTCAAATCCATCAGGTTTTTGAAAAAAATAAAAAGGTCGGAAAGCCGCGCGGAGGCTTCGCGCGTCACGACCGATTCGCTGATGAAGCGAGACAAAGGAACACCTCCGTTTCGGAGTGCCATAGGACAAGGTGGGACATGTCTATCTCGGCTTTCAGTGCTTACCAGTCGAGTGAGTATAAGAGAAATTGTGGAGAGCTGGGCTTGTCCCAACTTGTCCTCTGGCACTCCGAAATGGAGGTGTTCCTTTGTCTCGCTTCATCAGCGAATTGGTCGTGATGCGCGAAGCCTCCACGCGGCTTTCCATGACAAAATCTCTTGTTAAAAGTGTAATCTGCCAGAAAATGGCTGATGTCCAGCTCTTGTGATAACCAGAGAAATTGCACACGACGGTCCCGGCTCCACACAGTGATCCGTTTAGAAATGATGTGGTGGTTTCTACTTCTCGATGGCGGCTCGGAGCGCGGCGCACCCTGCGCCATTGTGGGCCATCCTTAAAGCTGTAGTAACACTCCTTATTCTCTGTGAAGCCCGTAAAATTTTCACCGAAAGCCAGATAAATTTTTCGAATGGTTTCCAGCTGCCTGTCTCTAACAGTTTCTGAAAAAATTCTGATGGAAAAAAAGCCCAAATCATTCCGCCATTTCCTCACAATGAAACAACGAGAGGGGTGGAGCAGTGCTCACTCAAAGCCTGCCCACAGGCGAATGACGCAACCGACAGGCGTGGAAAAACTCACGCATGCACACGAAGGTTCAAGCTTGGCTGAAATAAAAACATATGAATCAAATCCATATAGGTTTTGAAAAAAATAAAAAGGTATGATACTTTTCTATCAGACCTCGTATAATGCTCCTGACTTGGTAGTACTTGTTTTAGAGAAGTCACAAAAGCTACATAAGTACTGATATTATTACAGTGACCATGCAATTACACATGTAATTTCAAGTCATAGCATGGCAAGTTGTAGTAAATCAAGTGTCATGGCCAAAAACAAGATCTTAGGCTAAAGAATTTGATAAAACCTTTGACAATGGTTTATGTTTTTAAAGTTTTTGAAGAGCATGGCCTCCTCCTAAGTTCTGTTATTCACACAGTGTGACTGAAATAAAACCTTTGACAATGGTTTATGTTTTTAAAGTTTTTGAAAAGCATGGCCTCCTCCTAAGTTCTGTTATTCACACAATGTTACTGAAATAAAACCTTTGTGAAAGAATTGTGTTTATAAAGTTTTTGAAGAGCATGGACAAACTTTACACATAGCGGAATAACCAGATAATTGAAAATAGACCATACTTTGTTACATTCAAGGGGTGGGGGGTTATTTTCAAGATATAGGATTAATTTAGATGCCAAAATGCTGGTATTAATATTGTGAATCATTTCCCAAGTGGATGTATTGAAATTCTGACTTGTGATTTTACCATCTCCTGCTACCGGAAGGCCGTGGCTACAGGTACGGACCTGTATCTACAGAGACTGTTCTAAAGATACGGAGCAATAAAGCAATAGAGCAGTAAAAGTCATTATATACCCGTAAACAAGTCAGCTGGTCTGAAGATTGTAAAAGTTCAACTGTAGAAAGTCTTACTTTGCTGTAAACAGGTCAAGATGTCCAGTTATTAGTGTTGTTCCAAGTGCTGTTTTATCGCACCCATGATATGCATGCTCAGACGGTCAGGGTTAGGGGAAATCTCTTGGCTGTATTTGTCCTCGGTCCGTACCTTTAGCAGTCCCGCAGAAGATATGGATGTATGTATCCTTAGCCACTTCGTTGCCAGAAATGGATCACTTTGCCCGGTTCTGGATCATGACACTCTGTCACTTTGGGGGCATTCCTGGCATCTGGCTGAAGCCCTTCTAATGCAGAATGATACACACTGTGCCCAAGAATGTGTTTTGAACACAAAATGATGTAAATTATACTTATTAAATGAGAATTTACTTAGTTTCAAAATGCACTGTTAGGCGTTTTTACAAGCAAAAAAATCAAATGTTTTTAAATACCTTCAAACCTGCATTATTTGGTCCATATATGGTCGTTAAGAAGTTGCTAAATTGAAATACGTTTATTGAGATTCCACATTATTTCTGACAAAGCATAAATGTGCTGTGTTGCAAAAGCTCTCATAACAAAAGATCAAGTTATTTTTCTATAGTCCCACACTGCATATAACTGGAAACAGCGTGTATCCACCATTCAACCTTCATGAATAAAATAATAATTCTTTTTAAGGGGTTAATTAGCTCACTTCATGTTTTATTTACAACTATGTTTAATACAGCCTTTAAATGACAATCAGAAAAGGAAAAGACCATTTATCAAAACTGAAAGAAATGACAGACATTATTTTTACTGAAAAACTTTTAATAACATCTACTGCTTCCCGTGGTGTCAATTATAACGATATTAGTGAAAGGAAATTAGTGAAAGGAAAATGATTTCCAACAAACACATATCAGGTCAGTCAGACAGATGAAAGCGAAATCAGTCAGATAATTAATCTTGCTCTGGCAATTCACTTAATGTATGTAATATGAGAGAGCAGTTTCACTTTGGGATGAAAATTGTGAAACGATCACTATGTTTCGATGTTATGTTTTGCGATTTATATTATGTTATATATAATAACACATATATACATATATATGTTATTATTATGTTATAAAAACAGAATTTCCTTTATATGTAATTGTAATATGTAATTTTTTTCAAGTTCAGTTCAATTATTTTATCAAATAGATTCATCAGCTTTGCAATTCATAAATACAAATGTTATTTGAAACAAGCAGTATTTTTACTCAACGAAGTGGTTAGCTTTCAGTGTGCATGGGCACACACCTTTTTCATACCAAGACTGCTGTTCAGTCAAGGATGAGTAAAAATTCTGCTTGTGTGAAATAACATCTATATTTCAGTTCAGTTATTATTAAGAACAAAAAGTTGTCAAATGATGTTGAGTATAAAGGACTGAAAATGCAGATTTCAAGACAATAACTCTTTTATCACAAATGTATCAGACACTGAAAAAACCCAACATTTTAGTAATGACACCAGCAGCATAGAGGGGACAACTGTTTATACAATTAATACAGAAATTACTTCTTTTTCAGGCATGGTTTCAACAGCTGCTTTCACCCAGTTTTCTGCAATATTCATGAACTTTTCTGAACATTTGATAGTAAAAGAACATGGAATAACAACTCCTCCCCCTTGCTCAAGCACTGGTGGCCACGGTGAGAAACTCTGAGTTGGCTCACCAGTTGCCACTGCAGTTACGCTGGCCTCTAAATCTTTGTCAGTAATCTGTCAAAAAGCTCTAGCTAGTCCCCTTGGGACATGCCCTACTGGGAGCCCTGCAATATCCTTTAGCAGGAGCCTTCGTTTCTGATCAACGATGTCTTCATGCATATGAGCTGGGAATGTACTCAGCCCTGGAACCCACACCAGACATGCTGACTCATCTTTAATATTTGAGTACTCCCTATCAACTCGTAAGGTTGTTGGGGGGTTGGTCATCGAAGGTCTCACTTTGCATAAATGGTACCTGTTGATTACACAGTTGTGAATGTGCACTGTCTGAAAAAAAAAACAAAAACAGAGAAAACAACTTTAGGAGGTTAGGGAAATAACTTTAGTTCTCAGATTTGTACAGGTGAAAGCGTGATGATCCACTCATTGGATGCAGCAACATGTATGTTTCAGAAAGTTCATAAACTGACGGAAATCTGAAACTAATACCATGTGGTCACTTGTCCCAACAAATCTGAAACTAAACTTATTTCCCAACTTTTTCCATTCTCTTTACAAGTCTCATTGATACAAAAAACAGTTGTAAAACAGCTTTTCATGTACTAGTATTAACTGATCAATAGGGATGTGAATCTTTCAACAACTCACAATTCAGTTCGATTCCGATTCTTGGGGTGACGATTCGTTTCAGAATCGATTTTTTATTGAAAGAGCTCTGAGAAATAGTTGTATTACTTAAAAAATGTTTATGTTTAAGAAAAAGCAGCTTTACAAGGTTAATCAAGTGATTCTAATGATGCAAATTTACTTATCTGCTCGTTCAGAGTTGGCTGGCAGTTTAGCGAAGCACTGGTCAGTAGTCAGCAGATACCACTGCTCCACTTCTTTTAGCTCCGGGTGATGGCGTAGCATGTGGGCTTGTGGACTTGAAGTGTTTCAGAAGTACTTGACTTTCATTTTGCAGATTTTGCACACTGCATAAGTCATGTCAAGCTCCTTCTTACGCAGCAAATAATAAAATCTAAAATGCACCAAAACATTTGCCTTCAGCAAAGACGGTGCTGGCTGAATTAGCTCTTCATCCGCCATGCTAAGCTGCAGCTCACGAATGTTTGAAGCACGCCGGACCCTCCCCTCACGGGGACGCTGTAGTACGGAGGCCGTTGCCTGACAAACAGTACACGCAGCGAGTAAGCAAGAAAATGTTTAAAAAAATACTTTTTGAAAATCGATTCTTGGACATTTTGGATCAATTCAGAATCTTGATAAATAAGAACCGCGATTCGGACGTGATTCAATTTTTTCCCAGCACCCCTACTGATCAATCCCCAGAAGCCCATAAAACAGAAATATTTAATTATCTATAATTTAATCATCTGAATCCCCACTCAGTTGCAACATTTGTGGCAGAGAAAGTCAATGTCCTCTTCCTCTAGGCCATCTGTGTTAACCCATTCAGGGATGCAAGTATCATGGATCCACTTCTCACACATGGCACACTCTACCCATGTGCGTTCAGTGCTCATGTCCTGATTTTGAGACCATTTTACATTGCAAACAATACATTGTTCCTCATCCTCAGTATCCTTTGAAGTTGAGGGATTGTCATCAAAAGTGACAGATTTCTTAGATGGCTTATCACTTTTCTGCATCTGTTTCAAGAATGTTATTTTCGCTTTTCATTCACGTGCTGCAAATTTCTGTGTAAACTCTAGCTGCTTTAGTGCTAATTGTCTTATTCCTTCATTGGATGTTAAGTTATCAGGCAAAGGATTAACCATCCGTCGCCGTTTGATGACAGGTTGTTTTGCCTTCAGAATGATGAGGGACTCTTGTAGCACGGGAAATGGAATTGACATCTAATGTGCTCTTTGGTGTCTCCATGCTGGTACTGGAGGTATTTGTACTTGGTTTTGGAGTATTCAATCCTGGAGGTGATAGGGCAAGGGCAACATTAGCCAACAAATCCAAAGCAGCAGGGTCTGCTTTTGGTGAAGTCTTCCCCTGGCTCTTTCTCACCAGCTTCTGATATGCATCAAACCCAGGTGATGCACCAACAACATCATAATTTTCCTCAGTGCACTGCTTATACGAGGTCTGTTAGAAAAGTGTCCGACCCCCATCATTGTGCGGCCGTCTTTAAACCGGTTGTACCACTCCTTAATCTGTGTGATGCCCATAGCATCGTCATCAAAAGCCATCTGAATCTTCCGAATGGTTTCCACCCGGCTGTCACCCAGTTTCTGGCAAAATTTGATGCAGTTGCGCTGCTCCAGTCGTTCCGTCATTTTCCTTGCAATGAAAATCTGCCGAGAGCACTACACACGACCTCACACAAATGCTGCTTGCCAGCAACTGACGCAATCGACAGGCGTGAAAAAATTCACGCATGCACACGAAGGTTCAAGGTTGGCTCATGCAAGCACACGTGATTCAAATCCATCAGGTTTTTGCAACAACAAAAAAGGTCGTATACTTTTCTAACAGACCTCGTACTTCTGGCGTACAGGCGTGGTCAAGACACTTTCATACACTTTCAAGGCTCCCTTCGCTTTCATCATCTCATCACTTGAGCTAGCTTTATCCACTTGCTGATCACCTAATGTACTGGCACTGTCATCTAACTGATATGTCAGGCCTGGCTTCAAAGCATCATCAGCTATTTGTGCTCGGTCAACTGGGTATACTCCTGTTGCTTTGAAGCTGTTTATGATAGTGCGTGGATTGTAGAAGTTGTCATAGGCCACCTTCAACATACCAGCAAAGTTACCCTTGGTGACTTTAATTCCTGGGGTTTCTCTGTAGTGACTTCTGAGTACTTTGTACCACAATTTCTTAAGTGTCCCAAATATGCTTTGATGTATTAGCTACATCAAGTGTGTAGCATTTGGCACCAGCCGGTAGAGCTCAATACCTCTCTCCTTGGCATACATAAAGGGCTCTAAATCAACATGGCTGCTGACAGAGTCTACAAGGAGGATAACCGGTCGTTCCTGAGTTGCGTGCCTACCAAATAACTCGATTAACTTTCCAAACATATCTGCATCCATCCATCCTTTATTAGTGTACTCAATTTCGGTGCCCTTGAATGCTCCATTCAGTGGATTGTAGCCAGAAGGTTTTGGTCGTGGGTAAATCAAGAAAGGAGGTAACATTTCCCTGTCTGCATTACAACACCACATTGTGGTTAATCGTTCCTTGGATGAACCACCAGACACATGAGGTACTTGCGATTTGGAATCTTCAGACTTAACAGGTCCAATAACTATGCCAGCCTTACTGCCCTTGACAAAACCACTCTCGTCCGCATTGTACACACATGCAGGTTTGTCCAAGAGATCCAGAGAAACCATATAGATCATGAATTTAATGAACCATAAATCTACCTGATCTTTTGTCAGTTTTGATCAACTCAGTTCTAAGGCGAACTATGTGGTCATTTCTGGCCATGAATGAATAGTACCATTTATATCCTGGGCGACTTTCCTTGAAAGGGTTTTTCCGCTTTTCTTTTACAATTATTCTTTGCACTTTGTCCAGAAATTCACTGGGTGTGAGACCCATTCCCCTTTTAGCCATTTCTACCAGCTATTCTGCCATAGTTTCTTCCTCAGTTGCATTGAACACTGGTGCAGGACCACTGCGACTATCTTGCTCCATCTCCCTTGTCAGTTCTTCTGTGCAGAAACCCATATGTTTTGCAGCCGAACGAACGGATACCTTTTGTTCCTTAACAGCCCTTGCTGAATCCTGCTGGGCCTTGAAGGAGATTTGGAATAACCAGCCTTCATATAGCGCTTTTTAACTTGCTTTGCCTTCTGCACAGATGGACTGGCAACAGTGCCCTTCTTTATGGGTGACTTTGCAGCAGCTTTCTTCTTTTTAGGTGGCATCTGAAAAAAAAATGCACTGCCATCATAAAGTGCCATCATTACAAGCACAAATTGCATTTGCAAATTATTTCTTCCAAAAAACTTCTTTATTTATATGAAATGATTAATTCATTTACTCCAATTGGGTAGCATTCCATAATAAATTAAGATAAAATAAAATCTGTGGTAATAAACATTCTTGGATTTTGACCTCTCCCCCTAAGCTTTTAACACAATGAAGTGGGTCAGGATAGCAAGATGCCCGAACTTGCTATCATTTCGTATCTTATATTGTTAGAGATAAAGAGCAAAGGAGGGTTTTAAATGTGTTTTTAAATGTGTGGAGGTGAGATTTCTCCTGAATTAAAAAGTAAAAACCCCCACATTCATGCCCATTCGTGATGTTGAGATGACCCCCAAAGTACACATGGCTCACAAGTCCTGACACGAGGCTGCTGCTTCAGTGATCCACAACTGGCAAATTTTCGTGTCGGAGATAAATGCATGCAGCAATTAAACAGCAAGACATAACACACTGACATTTTCTACCCAAGTAAGCTCTAGAACCAAAAACACAGAATGACTAACTCACCTTTGCTACGTTTTAGAGATCGTTACTTTCAAACTTGCAGGAATGAGTGAATGAGAAAAAGCGCGCACACCACAGACACCGAGATGTTTTGATTCCTCTGCTGATCACAAAGATGGCTGGATCTTGTCGAGTTTGTGGTCATTTGTAGACAAAACATGTCTTTCCATTGGTACCAAGTATTATCTTATTCACGCTGATTACCAGAAACGGCGCCGCAAATACTACAGCAGTGATCTGGAACTGGCAATGATCCAGAACTGGGCAAGTGACTGTACTGTTACTACCAGTCTAATACTTCTGTTAGTTTTTCTGTGTAACTGCTGTGAATTTCGCTCATTATTCTATTCCTGTGTGAATCTTAGGAGTGGTTATATTAGCGTTTTCATTAGTGGTTAGCTCGTGCTAGCTGGACAAAGTACACTGCTTTACACTTTACATAAATTCTGCGCGGTCAGAGAGGGTGGCTCTTTTAGAGAGTCATGTCCACAAGCTTGAACAGCTTCTTAGTTCAGTGGAGTTAGATGTTATGGGCACTCCAGAAGAGGTTAGTGTTGGTCTGGCTAGCGTGCCTATTAGCATTAGCCTAGAATCACTAGCTGTGGATGACAGCTTTCGTACCGTAGTTAGGTGGAGAAAGTCACATAGACTTGGTGCCTGGTTGGAGTACCCCGATAACACTCGCCACTGTGGACTGTGAACCGGTTTTCTCCCTTGGATGTGCCTGTTAGTCCTTTGAGCCCATGGGTGACTTCCACTCTTTTCTCCAGGCAAAAACACCGGGCTTTAGTGATAGGGGATTCTATCACTCGTAAAGTCAGGTTCCAGATGCTGACTGACGTTAAATGTATTTCTGGGGTCAGAGCACACAACATCACCTCTCATCTCAAGGTGCTGACACTGCAGAAGGGTAGACAGACAAAGGAACAGGGCACTAGATATAGCCACATAATTGTTCATGTCAGCTCCAATGATGTCAGGATGAAGCACTCCAAGGTCACAAAAATAGACATAGAAAGGACTTGTGACCTTGCCAGAAAGATTTGTCGGCATCAGTTAATAGTCTCTGGCCCCTTCCCCTCCCGGGGTAATGATGAGGTGTTTGGCAGGCTGACATCGTTAAATAGGTGGCTGCAACAATTTTATACACAGCAAGGCTTTAGTTTGATTGATAACTGACCTTTGTTTTGGGGCCACCATGGCTTGCTGATGTCAGATTACCTTCACCCTACTGGGGAAGGTGCCGCCGTCTTGTCTGTGAACATAGATAGAGCTCTACAGGGAGGGTAACATTAGGACTTCACAGCAGGCCACGGTGCAGGTGATTAGAGACCCTGCAAGGCTTATGACGAATGTGGGTGTGGAATCCATTAGCTTAGCAGGGAAATTAGCACACTGTCACAAGCACCACTATCTTAGCTTACGACAAGCTAAAAGTGGACGCTCTCATTATGGCCGACTTTCCACAGTTTCTGGGGATTCTGTGTTAGTACATGCCTGTGGACGATGTGCTTGATGAATTCCTGCGCAAAAAGTAGTTGAGTATATCTCATCTAAATCAATTCTAAAATTTACCAGTAAAAAAAGTATGAAGAGAACTGAAGTTTTAAGAGTGACCATAATAAATATTTAAGAAACTTAAAAGTTTATGAGTATTGTAGACATTGACACGATGGAGTTTGATGCAAAAGAGTTAGAAAGATACGATTGGAATGTTTTGATTACCATTTACAGTTGGCGATGAAAGACTTGGGTGTTAACTTCGTGTTAAAGTCAGAACAAGAAGCTGCACTGAAAGAGATCTATGTGGGAAGAGACACAGTCTGTGTGTTGTCGCTCCACCGAGAGCGGCATGCTGAGCAGTTTCGCAAAAGTATTCCGGCGAGCTTTCCCACAATGCTAAAATAGCAGAGATGTCAGTCCAGTGAGCACGACACTGAGCAGGGTGGGAAATTAGTGCAGAAAATCCACTGTGTCATAGTGCAGTTTATGTGGCCTTAAATGAGGCCTGCCCACCAATGTACACATTTAATCACGTCCCTCATGATGTGAAGCAAGATGCGTGTGTTGTTCTTATCTATAAATCTAGGTTTGGTTTATTAGCTGTTGGGGGTCATAAATGTAATTCGACTGAACATCTCATTCTCCGCTCTGCCCATGATGCCAAGGTCACAACAATAAAAATCAGTCATATTACTTTGTCACTGTATATAGGCTCCTGGCCCACACTCTGAATTCTTAGATGACATCACTTGGCGCGATGTTATCTTTGACTATAAGCATGCACTACTGGCTACAAAGCAGGGCTACTACTCTGAATTGATCAACAAAAACAAGCATAACTCAAAGTTCTTGTTCGACATGGTGCTAACACATTCATGGATAAACACCTATAAGTCGCTCTCCTTTTACAGCACAAAATTTCTTGGATTACTTTGAGAAGAAAATAGATGACATTCGGTTAAACATATCCCAGCATGCCTTAACCCAGCCACTACACCCTGCTATTGAGGTGGGTGCCATCACTGAGGTTTTACCTCGATTTACAGAATTTGATAGTATCTCACTAGACATGCTGAAGAAACTCGTAACGTCTACAAAAAGCACAACCTGTTTATTTGCTCCTATACCTAACTGTTTAAGGACCTGACTGTGCAGGAAATTATTAATCTCTCATTCACCTCTGGATCTGTTCCTAAATGTTTCAAAGCTGCAGTGATTAAACCATTACTTAAGAAATATAATCTTGACCCTAGTGTATTGAAAAACTATCGGCCGATATCAAATCTATCATTTTGCTCTAAAATTCTGGAATAGGTGTTTTCCCAGCAGCTTATGGCCTACCTTACCGAGAATAATCTTTTTGAGCCACTGCAGTCTGCTTTTAGAAAATATCATTCCACAGAGACAGCTCTCGCTAAAGTAGTGAATGATCTTCTGCTTGCAATGGATTTGGACACAGTATGGTTCTGGTGCTATTACTAGATGTTACGGGCACTCCAGATGAGGATAGTGTTGGGCCGGCTAGCGTGCCTATTAGCATTAGCCTCGAATCGCCGGCTGTGGATGACAGCTTTCGGACCGTAGTTAGGTGGAGGACGTCAGATAGGGCTTAGTGCCTGGTTGCAGTACCCCAAACACACTCACCACTGCGAACTGTGAACCGGTTTTCTCCCTTGGATGTGCCTGTTAGTCCTTTGAGCCCACGGGTGGCTTCCACTCCTACCGTAGTGCTGCGTTTGATACTATGGATCACCATATTCTACTGGATAGGCTGGAAAATCATTTTAGGATTACTGGGAATGTCCTTGCATGGTTGACATCCAGCCCAGTCTCACATTTTTTTTCGAGGTGCTTTTCGTCACAATATCACGAGCCAATAGACTAATGTATATTTCATGCTGCTGAATCATGACTTGCCGTGAGACCAGGTTGTGACATCATACCTGACCAGTCATTCTCACTGTGTTTTGTACAATAACACCACTTCTAATCTTAGTTCCATGAAATTTGGGGTTCCACGGGGGTCTGTCTTAGCCTCCCTGCTTTTCTGCCTTTATATAGCACCCCTTGGGCACATATTGCGGCGTTTTGGGATTACCTTTCACTGCTATGCTGATGATTCTGTTATACATGTCGATAACTGCTGGTAAACTCATTCACATAAAATCCTTAGAAGATTGCCTTGCATCAGTGAGAAGTTGGATGTCTAGAAACTTGCTACTTTTATGCTCGGCCTAGGCTCATGTGTCGTCCATCACACTGACAAAGTGAGGAACCTTGGGGTAATTTTTGATCCTACATTGTCCTTTGACCTCCACATTAGAAATATTACGAGGACTGCTTTCTTCCATCTGCGAAATATTGCGAAGACTCATCCCATCCTGTCTAAGGGTGATGCTGAGACCCTGATCCATGCATTTATCTCTTCTAGATTGGACTACTGCAATGTTCTATTTTCTGGTTTACCGCAGTCCAGCATTAGGGCTCTCCAACTGGTTCAAAATGCTGCAGCCAGACTTTTGACATGAAGCAGAAAGTTCAACTACATGACACCCATTTTGGCATCTCTTCACCGGCTTCCTGTCCCAGTGAGATCAGATTTTAAGGTTCTGCAACTAGTCTATAAAATTGTTCACAGACTGGCACCTTCCTTCTTAGCTGACCTAATTAAACCCTATGTACTGGCCCGGGCTTTGCGTTCTCAGGGTGCAGGACTACGTTGTGTCCCTAGGGTGAATAAAAAGTCTGCGGGTCACAGAGCTTTCTCTTATCATGCCCCTGTTCTGTGGAATGATCTCCCTGTGTCAATAAAACACTCAGATTCTGTGGAGACTTTCAAGTCCAGACTTGAGAGACACTTATTTTCCCTTTCGTATGGCTAGCATACTGGCATCGTATAGTTTTACGCGTTTTACTCTTTTAATTCATTTTATTAGGAAACGGAGCATACCACGGCCTCAACTTTACCTAAATTCTGGGTCTTTTAGTGAAGCTTAGGGCGAGTAGCCAGCGATCACCTTAGTATTTCCTGTTTTTCTTGTTGTTTAATGCTGGCAAATTATACTGTATTTCTTGTCTTTCTGATGCCTGATTCTGTTTTTTCTCTCTGTTTAAGGTGCAGCTCCATCCAGAGATGAGTGTGGTATTTGTGCAGGAGACCCTCCTGTCCTGTGCGCCAACTGCATTTCCTGTATATTTGTTTTGTGAATTGTTTTGTAATTTATGTCTGTAGCGTGGCCCAAGCAGAGGGTCACCCCTTTGAGTCTGGTCTACTTGAGGTTTCTTCCTAGAGGGAGTTTTTCCTTACCACTGCTGCTCTGGGGGTTAGTAAGGTTAGACCTTACTTGTGTGAAGCGCCTTGACACAACTCTGTTGTGATTTTGCGCAATATAAATGAAAATAAACTGAAAAAATTGAACTGGCACCTCCCTACTTAGCTGACCTACTTAAACCCTACGTACTGGCCTGGGCTCTGCCTTCTCAGGGTGCAGGACTACTTTGTGTCCCCAGGGTGAATAAAAAGTCTGTGGGTCACAGGGCTTTCTCTTATCATGCACATGCTTTGTGGAGTGATCTCCCTGCATCAATAAAACTTTCAGATTCTGTAGAGACTTTCAAGTTCAGACTTAAGAAACACTAATTTTCCCTTTCCGTATGGCTAGCATACTGGCATAGTATGTTACTATGCTTTTTACCCTTTTAAATTCATTTTATTAGGAAACGGACCTGGCCACGGCCTTAACTTTATCTAAAGTCTGGGTCTTTTAGTGAAGCTTAGGGCTAGTGGCTGGTGATACCTCAGTATTTCTTCTGTTTTGTTGTTGCTAAATGCTGATACTGTATTTGTTGTCTTTCTGCTGCCTGATTCTTTTTTTTTCCTCTCTGTTTAACGTGTGGTTCCATGCAGAGATGGGAGTGGGTGTTTTTCTTCAGCAGGCCTCCCATCTTATGCACCAGCGTGGACTCCCCAAAATTTCCTCTATAATCTCCTGTATTGTCTCTTGTGTCGATCGCATGGCCCAAGCAGAGGGTCACCACTTTGAGTCTGGTCTGCTTGAGATTTTGTCTTCAAATCATCAGAGGGAGTTTTTCCTTACCACTGTTAACTGTGTGCTTGCTGTAGGAGTTCGTAAGGTTAGACCTTACTTGTGTGAAGCGCCTTGAGGCAACTTTGTTGTGATTTGGCGCTATATAAATGAAAATAAATTGAAATTGAAATGTCCAGTCAGCTGAATTTACCCCAGGTGGGCTCCAAGCTGTAGAAACATCTCAGGGATGATCAGTGGAAACAGAATGAACCTGAGCTCAGTTTTGAGCTTCATGACAAAGGCTGTGAATACTCACATACATGTGATTTCTTAGTTTTTTATTTTTAATAAATTTGAAAAAAAAAATTCAAAACTTTTTTCACATTGTTATTATGGGGTATTATGTGTAGAAATTTAAGGAAAAAATAAAACTGTAACATAACAAAATGTGGAAAAAGTAAAGCGCTGTGAATACTTTCCAGATCCACCGTTGGTCCCGGCTTTGCTTGCGTCCTGGTCCTTTCTGTGTGGAATTCACATGTTTTCCCCAGGTTTGCTTAGACTTCCTCTGCGTGCTCCGGCTTCCTCCCATTTCTGAACATATGTAGGCTAGGTGAAATGAAGACTTTAAATTGACCGGTGAGTGGGAGTGTGAATGTGTTTGTCTGTCTTTATGTGGCCCTGCAATAGACTGTAGGCCTGTCCAGGGTGTACCCTGTAACTTGCCCAATGACTGCTGGGCTAGGGTTGCACTGGACTCCCCTGAAATGTGATTGGACACAGATGATTGACATGTCACGGCACCGTACATCTGGTTGAAAAGAGTTGCATTCTGAAAACAGAGAGTCACATTGACTGCTAGGTTCCTCCTGTCCAGTAAAAAAGTTCTAATGCACCTTAGTAGAAGAAGAAAAATTTTTGCCTCAGATTTGAACTGAACACATCATTTGAACCATGGACTAATAAAGTTAAATTGTTATATTGGTGAGTAAACGATGGTATTTTATGCGGTCCAGGTTGTTAAAAGCAGCATTTCTCTAATTTGGGTTGTCTTATATATGCGTGTGTCTCCAGTGATTTTTAAACGAGCAGGCAGCTGTTGATTAAATAACCTCTTAATTTTGCTGTCTGAAGGACTTAAATAACCTCTTTGTTTTGCTCTCTGAGTGACAGCAGGATGATGCATTTCATTTATAAATACACATGCCATGGAATGTTTCTCAACTGTACTCAGAAGTATTGGAACACTTGGCATTTCACACATTTTAATTTGTTTATGCCATTTCAAATACAGATAAATAAATAAATCTAAAGTTATCTTCCTTCAACACAAACTGAACGCAAATATCTTCCACTTGATATAAATTAATTAAAAATATAAAATACAGCTTCCTGATGAAGTGGTGTAGAGGAGGATTTTCTTAAAAAGAGCATGTGATAGTTCAGTTACAATTTACCAGAAAGTACATTTGAGATGAAAGCCTAGATTTGATGTTTTGGTGAAAGAAACTTTAGTATTTCATCATAATTGATGTAAATAAAGTCCAAGACATATTCAGTGACTTGGAAATGTTCATTTTCCATCCTCTGACTTGTCTGAAGAAAACTGGCAATAAAACTGATTATTATTTACAGATTTTATCAAGTTTTAGAGATTTGCTTTCAGTTTGAGGAAGATAATTTTAGAAATTTTTATTCTTTATATTTTTGTATTTATTGAATTTGAAATGGCATAAACAAATTAAAATGTGTGAAAAAAGTGTTCCAAAACTTTTGGAGGGCACTGTAACCTAACCTTATGATGAGTGCAAAATGAGTGTGGTATTATTACTGTTTTGTTTAAGAATGTTTAATTTTCACTGTTGCTGCACTTTGTGTCAAATCATAGTAATATTGTATATCATATTGATATGATGATATTGAGATACAATAATTTGGCCATATTGTACAAGCCTACTGTCAACTAGCTGAAAACTTTGAATATTAATTTACTACAACATTTTAAAAAAAATGCTTAAACTAGCAGGGGGTTAAGAGGACTGTATTTAGGGGGGTCTGTGGGGTGGAGCCCCCCCCCCACACACACACACAGAAGCTGAACAGCAAAAAAAAAAAAGTCTGAAGGACCTAAATGACATGGTTAGATGCAGAAGAGCTTCCAGGCATGTGAGAGGTCTGGGGGGCTCGCTGCTCTCCCCCCCAGAAGCTGAAAGGCTTTAGCCATGCTCATGCTCCCCTGAAGCATTTACTCAAAAAGGACCTAAATCACATGGTGAGATGCTGTCATTCCATGACATATACAGTGAGGAAAATAAGTATTTGAACACCCTGCGATCTTGCAAGTTCTCCCACTTAGAAATCATGGAGGGGTCTGAAATTTAAGAGACATAACCTAAAAAAAATCCGGAAATCACAATGTATAATTTTTTAATAATTTATTTGTATGTTACTGCTGCAAATACTGTAAGTATTTGAACACCTACCAACCAGCAAGAATTCTGGCTCACACAGACCTGTTCATTTTTCTTTAAGAAGCCCTCTTATTCTGCACTCTTTACCTGTATTAATTGCACCTGTTTGAACTTGTTACCTGTATGAAAGACACCTGTTCACACACTTAATCAATCACACTCCAACCTGTCCACCATAGCCAAGACCAAAGAGCTGTCTAAGGACACTAGGGACAAAACTGTAGACCTGCGCAAGGCTGGGATGGACTACAGGACAACAGGCAAGCAGCTTGGTAGAAGACAACAACTGTTGTGATTATTTATTAGAAAGTGGAAGAAACACAAGATGACTGTCAGTCTCCCTCGGTCTGGGATTCCATGCAAGATCTCACTTTGTGGGGTAAGGATGATTCTGAGAAAGCTCAGAACTACACAGGATGACCTTGTCAATGACCTGAAGAGAGCTGGGACCACAGTCACAATACATTACATTAGTAACACATGATGCTGTCATGGTTTAAAATCCTGCAGGGCAGCAAGGTCCCCCTGCTCAAGCCAGCACATGTCCAGGCCCATTTGAAGTTCACAGCAACCATCTGGATGATCCAGAGGAGGCATGGGAGAAGGTCATGTGGTCAGATGAGACCAGAATAGAGCTTTTTGGAATCAACTCCACTTACCATGTTTAGAGGATGAGAACAACCCCAAGAAAACCATCCCAACAGTGAAGCATGGAGGTGGAAACATCATACTCTGGGGGTGCTTTTCTGCAAAGGGGACAGGACAACTGCACCGTATTGAAGGGAGGATGGATGGGGTCATGTATTGTGAGACTTTGGCAAACAACCTCCTTCCCTCAGTAAGAGCATTGAATATGGGTCATGGCTGGGTCTTCCAGCATGACAATGACCCCAAACACACAGCCAGGGCAACTAAGGAGGGGCTCCGTAAGAAGCATTTCAAGGTCCTGGAGTGGCCTGGCCAGTCTCCAGACCTGAACTCAATAGAAAATCTTTGGAGGGAGCTGAAACTCCAAACCTGAAAGATCTAGAGAAGATCTGTATGGAGGAGTGGACCAAAATCCCTGCTGCAGTGTGTAAAAACCTGGTGAAAAACTACAGGAAACGTTTGACCCCTGTAATTGCAAACACAGGCTACTGTACCAAATATTAACACTGATTTTCACAGCTGTTCAAATACTTATTTACAGCAGTAACATACAAATAAATTATTAAAAAATCATACATTGTGATTTCCGGATTTTTTATTTATTTATTTATTTATTTATTAGATTATGTCTCACAGTGGACATGTACCTAAGATGAAAATTTCAGACCCCTCCATGATTTCTAAGTGGGAGAATTTACAAAATCGCAGGGTGTTCAAATACTTATTTTCCTCACTGTACATGTTAATAACAATAATAATAATGTGGGGGGGGGGGGGGGTGGATCATGTTTTCCTTGACTTTGATATTTGACCAGGCTACTCAAAAAAAAAAAAAAATCTAATGACCTCTAGATATCTTTCAAATTAATATGCCCACTAAGCTTGATCCATCTTCTTCTTTGATGGACTTCAATAAATACATTTTCTGACCTTGTTTTCCTTTCACTTGAACTTTGACCAAACTACTCCAAAATCTAGTGACTTCTAAATATCTATCCAAGTAATATTGCCACCAAGTTTTAAGGATATCCATGCAGCCACTTCAGATTTGTCTTGTCCACAGACAAACACAACATGCAGGGTAAAAAGACCTACGCCTGCAGAAATTAAGAATGTGCTGAGATCATATGTTTTTTGTTTGTTTCATATTTGCAGAGGTGTGCGGTGTAAAGATTCAGAACAAGCTGCTGGGATCGTGTCTGCAGGTGCAGGATGGATCTGCAGAAGGCAGAGTTTCCCTCGGGAACTGCAGTCCATATTCTGCCTTGCAGGAATGGAGTTGGCACGCTGAGAGCCAGGCAGTCAGCAATTACCATACAGGACTTTGTCTAACTGCACCTGAAGAGCAGCATGAAGGTGTGTACTTGCAGGCCTGCATTTTTAAAGCTGGAAATGAAGATGCTGTCAGTGGAATGGCAGCAATGGAAATGGGCACAGGAGATGGACTCCAGGCTTGGTCCTGCTCCAAGAAAGGCCACCTGACTTTGTCAGGGACGAGTCTGCGCCTCAGTGCCACACAGGAATCCACTTTAGTCTTCCTTTCAAAGGATCACAAGCAAGTAAGAACACATTAGTGAAGGAACATAACTTCATTTTCAGTGAACCTGTACTGAGGTCATTAAATTCATGTTATTTGTGAGATTTTTTTTTTAAATGATGAAATGCTATAAATATTTGTCAAATCATTTTTTAAAGCTGTGGATCAGAAAGAGCTGCACAGAGAAGCTGACGAACTTTTAGGCTGAATCTCAATTCTACCCTTCAGCCCTTCCCCTTACCCCTTCCCCTCCGTTTTGCTCGGGCACGAGAGAGAGGAGTGTCTCAATTCTCTTTTTGGAGGGAGGCGGAGGGGTAGGCGAAGGGCTACAAACCCCTCTGTTTGGAGTGAATCTGGATGCACACTCCGTTTGGAGGGGTAGGAGGAGCTTACTGCTGTCTCCAAAGAAACAAACGTGCCGAAAGAACCGCACAAATGAAAACGGCTTTCATTACAGATTACACTGTTTAGAAATGTATAACTTGCCAAAAAACTTTACAGGCAGTTGTCTATGACAGCAACGTGTATGCTGCTGGATGCATGTTGTGTATATTGTTGTTGTTGTTGTTGTTGTTGTTGCAGGCAGGCAGGCAGGCAGGCAGGCAGGCAGATAGATTTATCATTGTCATTACAACAACGAGATGTCCACACTCACATTCCACATACAACGGCAATTGATCTACAATTATTACTTGTTTACTGTAATAATGGCACACATCAGAATTAGGACAACACATATACATTTGACATTGTTTATGTGCACTAAACTTGAAACAGTCCATTTCCCAATTGAGGCAATGTGAGTGTGTTTGTAGCCGCTGCAACTGTCAAGTCGCGCCGCCAGGCCAGCTTGAGAGGACGAGGCCTGTCACAGGGAGGGAGGGGCAGGAAGAGTGATAAGAGGAGAGGCAGAGCATGCTTCGGTCCATGTGTAAGTCTGTCAGTTTATTGTCCTTGTGGGTTGAGAAAAGAATGGAGCCAAATAATCTCACCAGAGCCTGGATAAATTCCTCTGGAGGAAAAACAGTGGGCAATTAATCTTGATGCCTGTAGTGTTGCAGCCGAGCAGTGAAAAACACTTTAACAGTTCCACTCACTCAGCCAAATCCGAATTATGAATTAAGAATATTCCAAATTTGAATTAAGAATATTCACCGGCCTCCGAAACCTTCAACTTCAACTGCAAGGCACGCATCAGCTCCAAGTTGTCATCAATTTGCAACTGAGTTCAAGAGTCAACGCAGTCTGAGAATGCACTGCCTTGCCAACCTCGTTAATCATGACGGACAAGCGAGGGTCGGTGGTTCTTGATGCTGCCATCTTGCCAATTTTCCGGTAGATCAGGGCAGCACATAAGCCAAAAAGTACCAGCCCTGTTACCTTAAGACCAAAAATGAATAGGTCCTCGACGTCCTCCACAGAGAAAGGCGCCAAGCATGCAACACGCCAGGAACTCCAGGAGTCAAGGACATAGCCCGCAGGATACGTTCCATCTGGGCAGGTAGGATCCCCCGGTCCTGACCTTCTTGTAGAAAAAATGGTGTCAATAGCGTTCAGAGACCAGCTGATCAATTCCATGGTTAATCCAATAGTAGTCCAATAAATCCAGAATCCAATATAGTTTTGAGGTATTCACAAGTCTGGTGAAGTAGGGACTAGAAGGTTAAAAGCAGAGAGATAAGGGAGAGTGGAGGAGATGCGACCACCCTCGTCGGAGTCCCAAGCTGAAGGAATTCTGAGGAATATCTTAACTTCGCTCATGCGCTGAGGCGTTATAATGTCTTGACTCTTGTAGAGAAGACTTCTCTACAAGAGTCAAGACAGAAGTCAGACTACCAGAGCAAGAATTTGAGCTGAGGAAGCTTCTGCGATTTGAAGCGAAAAGTCCTCGCATCAAGCAACCCAGTCCAGTCGAAGATTCAAGCTTCTCTACTACAGGTGCTGGTCATGTAATTAGAATATCATGAAAAAGTTGATTTATTTCAGTAATTCCATTCAAAAAGTGAAACTTGTATACATTCATTACACACAGACTGATATATTTCAAGTGTTTATTTATTTTAATTACTAATTAATTAATTACTAATCAATCAGTCAGTTAATGATTAAACAATATTAATTATTACTATTATTGATGAACTGTTATTAGTATTATAATAATGTTTCTTTGCATTTATGCAGCAAGGCAAGAAAATAAAAAGAGCAAACAGGCCACTGCAACAAGTTGCATTTTGGTTGCCATGTTAACAAACAGTGAAGACGCCGGTTTGACACGGGCAGTTTTTTTTCTCCTAAGGCGGAAGGGTGTCTCAACAGGGCTAGAGGCATACCCCTTCACCTTACCCCTTGTTTTAAAGGGGTAAGGTGAAGGGGTAGGGCCAGGGGGAAGGGGAAGGTGTACAAAAGAGAATTGAGATTGGGGGTTAATGTGGTTAATGTGAATACCTTTATTGCATGAAAAATGGGAATCTTTACCTGAAACAATCTCTCATCTGGATTTGCACAAAATTTGCCTTTTGTATTGATTGATTTGTTGTCATGGGATATGTGTGACTGAGAGAATTCATTCATATTCATGTATTAGTGCTTGAGAAATAAATCAAAATCATTCAAAATGACAGAAGATGCATCTTGTTTTGTAACAAAGGAATCACATTAATCCTGACACCAAAATTTATTTTGGTATGTTCATAAAGTACAGTGGAAATCAGTGAACATGTTTTTGTTGTTGTTGTTGTTTAAATATACTCAACAAATATATAAATGCAACACTTTTGGTTTTGCTCCCATTTTGTATGAGATGAACTCAAAGATCTAAAACTTTTTCCACGTACACAATATCACCATTTCCCTCAAATATTGTTCACAAACCAGTCTAAATCTGTGATAGTGAGCACTTCTCCTTTGCTGAGATAATCCATCCCACCTCACAGGTGTGCCATATCAAGATGCTGATTAGACACCATGATTAGTGCACAGGTGTGCCTTAGACTGGCCACAATAAAAGGCCACTCTGAAAGGTGCAGTTTCATTTTATTGGGGGGGGGAATACCAGTCAGTATCTGGTGTGACCACCATTTGCCTCATGCAGTGCAACACATCTCCTTTGCATAGAGTTGATCAGGTTG
The DNA here is from genome assembly GCF_902500255.1 of Thalassophryne amazonica. Taxonomy (NCBI): domain Eukaryota; kingdom Metazoa; phylum Chordata; class Actinopteri; order Batrachoidiformes; family Batrachoididae; genus Thalassophryne; species Thalassophryne amazonica. Next base: position 42,444,601 of record NC_047107.1, read on the forward strand.
TCAATTGTGGCCTGTGGAATGTTGGTCCACTCCTCTTCAATGGCTGTGCGAAGTTGCTGGATATTGGCAGGAACTGGTACACGCTGTCGTATACACCAGTCCAGAGCATCCCAAACATGCTCAATGGGTGACATGTCCGGTGAGTATGCCGGCCATGCAAGAACTGGGACATTTTCAGCTTCCAAGAATTGTGTACAGATCCTTGCAACATGGGGCCGTGCATTATCCTGCTGCAACATGAGGTGATGTTCTTGGATGTATGGCACAACAATGGGCCTCAGGATCTCGTCATGGTATCTCTGTGCATTCAAAATGCCATCAATAAAATGCACCTGTGTTCTTCGTCCATAACAGACGCCTGCCCATACCATAACCCCACCACCATCATGGGCCACTCGATCCACAACACTGACATCAGAAAACCGCTCACCCACACAACGCCACACACGCTGTCTGCCATCTGCCCTGGACAGTGTGAACCAGGATTCATCCGTGAAGAGAACACCTCTCCAACGTGCCAAACACCAGCGAATGTGAGCATTTGCCCACTCAAGTCGGTTACGACGACGAACTGGAGTCAGGTCGAGACCCCGATGAGGACGACGAGTATGCAGATGAGCTTCCCTGAGACAGTTTCTGACAGTTTGTGCAAAAATTCTTTGGTTATGCAAACCGATTGTTCCAGCAGCTGTCCGAGTGGCTGGTCTGAGACGATCTTGGAGGTGAACATGCTGGATGTGGAGGTCCTGGGCTGGTGTGGTTACATGTGGTCTGCGGTTGTGAGGCTGGTTGGATGTACTGCCAAATTCTCTGAAACGCCTTTGGAGACGGCTTATGGTAGAGAAATGAACATTCAATACACGAGCAACAGCTCTGGTTGACATTCCTGCTGTCAGCATGCCAACTGCACGCTCCCTCAAATCTTGCGACATCTGTGGCATTGTGCTGTGTGATAAAACTGCACCTTTCAGAGTGGCCTTTTATTGTGGGCAGTCTAAGGCACACCTGTGCACTAATCATGGTGTCTAATCAGCATCTTGATATGGCACACCTGTGAGGTGGGATGGATTATCTCAGCAAAGGAGAAGTGCTCACTATCACAGATTTAGACTGGTTTGTGAACAGTATTTGAGGGAAATGGTGATATTGTGTATGTGGAAAAAGTTTTAGATCTTTGAGTTCATCTCATACAAAATGGGAGCAAAACCAAAAGTGTTGCGTTTATATTTTTGTTGATCTACATTTTAAAAAAATACCCCATCCTTCTATGTACTAAACTAACAAATTACCCACATTAGAATCCACATTTGGAGCACCAAAGTTTTATAGTTTCTTCATGATAATATTGATTATTCCACCATTTGTTGTAGGACTCTACTAAAAACCCTGATTAAAATTGCTTTATCACAAACAGGTGATCACGTAAGCTCCTACAGTGGACTTTCAGGAGAACATGTACATTATGAGTTTTATTTTTACGCTGTATGCAACAGCTGCGTTTGTTTATATGACCAGGGCAGCAGGTGGTGGACACTTGACAACCAGACTTTGTGCAGTGACAGAGATGGCAAACATCCTCAACACCAGGATCAACCTCGCCACCTTGTGGAGGAACTGTTGCAGCCTGCTATTCTTCCACCTGTCATCTCTGAGATGCACAGTCTGGCTCAGCCATGTGAGGGAATGGTAGCAGCAAATACATTATCACACTGTCATGTAGTGTTAAGGTGCATTCAAACAGTCGGGCAAATTTGTGTGGCCGATCCGAATGTGTTGCTCATGTCCAAAACAGTTGAAGTGTAGTTGAGGGGGACTCTAACTGCGATCTGACTGCGTTCTAAATATTCTCACGGTGTCAAAACAGCATCAAAACAGTCTGATTGCGTCAGACTGGGCAATCTTCTTATTGAACAAATATAAAGGACGAGCGTGCTACCTGTGGCGATCCACAGGGTCTAGATCGGGTAGTGTTTATAAAATAGGTAGCTGACATTTTTCAAGGGTGGTAATAAATTATGCAAAGTTTCTAAAATGATTTTAACTGAAAGTGCAGGAAATTAAAATGACAAAGTTTTGTGAATAATTGTATTTATTTTTCGCCACATTTAGTTGATGTCATGTTTTACAGCTGGCAAGGTTAAGATATTTCCTTTGATCAGAGCTTGTCTGGTTACCAGGAACTGATTAATGGTGATATCAACATCCATTGTTCACTTTTGTTACGTAATATCCCTAATTTATCCAAAAATATTGGTCCTATCAACTTTCCATTTTTGCAGCATTCATCTTTGACCCAAAATACTTAAGCATGCCAAATGACAAATGTCAGCTCTCTCCAGTTTCTCTGTGATCGAAGCCAAACATGCACACGCATGCGTACACGTACACAGAGGCCACTTGGCTTGTAATACATAGATGAACATAGAAGATATGTACTGTATATGAGGGTACAATATATGTATGTGCGAATGGGAATTTATACACGAGAGGAAAATTGTGTCAAAAGGTAAAATGTATGTAAGAGAATTAATATATGCGTGGGAGAGGTACATGTGAGAGGGAGAATGAAATGTAGAATACATGTATATGAGAGTTCAACTTATATGGACAAGGGAGAACATAAGTATGGGAGAGTAAGAATGTGTATGCAAGAACAGTACATGTATATGAAAGGGAGCATATGTGTGTGAGAGCAAGCTTATGTGTTTGTGAGAGGGAGAATGACTGAAAAATATGGATGTGGGAGTCTAAGAATGAATCATGCCTTGACTGACCCCTCCTTCCAGTGCTAAAATATGACTCCTGCTTGTGTAAAGACATTTCTCACTCAGGTGTCTCTGTTTCATCTCTAATTCTAGTTGAAATTAAAACAGGTGTCAATGTCTCTCCTGGATTTACGAGCACCAAATCCCCTGCAGATCCCACAATGGTTTTCCTCAGTATGGATTATGGTAAGAATTATTCTCACTTTTAAACTGGACGTATGCTTACATATGTGAAATTGACTTCATAATACTTTAATCTGAAATGTGGACAGTCTGTACACTGGATCGGTATATGTAGATGACTTTTTTAAATACCACTAGGTGGCAGTGGATGCAGAGGAAAACTGAATGTAGTGACTTGGTTGTGCCATAGCTGTGTGAAGGCACATGATTAATATTTTATTTGCAGTGTGTAGAGCTTTGTTGGACTCGAGGTCAAAGATTAAACAAATCCCGTGGTTTGAAATGTACATGATACTGATGTGTTGCCTTGTACATGTGTGCAGGGATGGGCTGGAAGGTAACTATGTTGGTTTTAAGCTCTCTGGCTCTGGTCCTGGGGACTGTCATCCTGATCTTTAATGTTTACTCACATAGGTGAGTGCTAAGTACACACACACAAAACTGCAAGAGCAGTTTTAGAAAAACACTCTGCTGGAGTGTTCCCGTGACCCGGATAAGTGATTGAAGAAGAGTGAGTCAAGAATAGTGTTAAATTTAATGGATGATTCTGCTATATAGTACAGTACACACACACACACACACACACACACACACACACACACACACACACACACACACACACACACACACACACACACACACACACACACACACACACACACACACACTCATCTTCAACCATTTTGTCCAATTAAGGGTCGTGGGAGGCCGAAGCATATCCAGCAGTCATAGAGCCTGAGGTGGGGTACACCCTGGACAGGACACCCGTCTGACTCAGGGCCTATGGTGCAATACAATAAGGAATAATTACATTGTACTGTATATATCAACAGCAATATAATTATTTTACGCTTTTGTATATTTATGTAGTGGGTAAAATAAGTATTGAACACGTCACTATTTTTCTCTATAAGTATATTTCTGAAGATGCTATTGATATGAAATTTTCACCAGATGTTGGTAACAACCCAAGTAATCCATAGATGCAACGAAACCAAAACAAATACATAAGTACAGAAATTAAATTATGTGTAATAAAATGGAACGACACAAGGGAAAAATATTGTCCTGTCAATAAAGGCTGTAGTAAGTAAGTCCCTTCGGCTGCTCCCTTGTTTGCACTCGGGGTCGCCACAGCAAATCCAAGGTGGATCTGCATGTTGATTTGGCACAGGTTTTACACCGGATGCCCTTCCTGACGCAACTCCACATTACATGGAGAAATGTGGCAAGGGTGGGATTTGAACCCAGAACCTTCCGAACTGAAACCAAGCGCATTAACCACTTGGCCACCACTGCTCAATATTTTTCCCTTGTGTCGTTCCATTTTATTACACATAATTTAATTTCTGTACTTATGTATTTGTTTTGGTTTCATTGCATCTATGGATTACTTGGGTTGTTACCAACATCTGGTGAAAATTTCATATCAGTGGCACCTTTAGAAATATATTTATTGAGAAAAATGGTGAGTGGTTCAATACTTACTTTACCCACTGTATAGAAATTGTATAAGGGTGATTACCGGCACTTATTATGTCCTTTGATCATATTGTATGAAAAACAGAAAAAAGGGGAAATTTCACACTTTTATAGTTATCTTTACAATGAAAGTGTGTTAAGAAATTTGTTCTAGTAGTCTATGATGACTTTTTCACCTTTTTTCAGCATCATTATATGCAAATATTGCCGTTTTGTGCTTGTCCCACACCCAGACTTTTGATCTTCAGTGATAAAAATGAATGGTAAAGAAATGTTTTTTCTAATGTTTTAAAATATCTCTGAATAAAATATCAGTAAAATAATCAAAACATAATTGGGATATTCAATGTCATACAACTGTTGTGATTTTTTTTAACAAAATGTAGTTGTCCCACACTATTGCCGTAATTTCCACCACAACACTGCAATGTCCCTTTAAACAGTTTGTATGAAAGATTGTTTGGGTAGTTTCTATGGAGATAAACAGTGACATCAGAGCACATGTATATAGCGCCAAATCACAACAAACAGTTGCCCCAAGGCGCTTTATATTATAAGGCAATGGTGTGGTGGAAATTACATTTACAAGGCCAATAGTGCCCGTAGTTAAAGAATCACCCATAAACTGATCATATGTGACAATAGAAATAAATCAAAACAGGAAATACAAGATGTTATAAAGATGTGATCAGCTTTCACTTGAGTACAATACCCAACTGAAACTACAGAATGTTATAATTGTGTCAAAAATTGACTCTAAACTAGACTCTAAACTCTTACTTAAATTCAGGACGTCGGATCAGAAGCAAAAATGGAATGAATTTGGCAGAAAAATATATGTTGTACCTCTGCCTACGTTCTGTCCTTTTCTTGTTTTGCTGTGCCAGAAAGGAGAAAGTGGTTTGTGTGCTGAATTCGTACATGCCAAGGCAAGATGAGAGTGTTCCCGGGTCTCCGGTTCCCAGTGAAAGAGCCCCTCTGACAGAGCATGCCATGCGCCTCCCACAGTCCTCGCCCTTTTTACAACGAGGAGAAATCCTCATTCAATGGAAGGATGGCTCTGTTACTCCGCTGTATTCAGCGTGAGGGCCATGCTGCTGTATGCAGGTTTGTTACAATTCTGCAAGAAGTTTGAAATTGGTTCTACTTGAAAGGACAGTGGTGAAACAGGGGGTGGGGGGCATGAACATACAATGATATGTGGGTGAACCACTTTATCAAACACACAGCCATGTTACATCCATATGGGCTCCAATGTATTTAAATTAAGTGGTTGACATAGGATTTGACCTTTCAAGGTCATATGTAAAAAAGTTTTCATATGACTTCATGTTTTTGCTTAACAGTAACCTCCAAACAACTTCCACTTTTTGTTTATACTTATGTCTTGTATGACCTCTATTTTGTTTATTTTATAACCAGTTCTTAGCCGTCCAGCTAGATCAGCTTCCAAGTTATTTCTGGACAGCCTTGCATCCTAGCTATGTATATTTTATATTTCTTCTTTTATTTATTGTATGTTTTATTGTGTGGTGTAAATAAACTGTTTGAAACCTCAGAATAGATGTTCTAAATAAGTTTTTCAAGGTCACCCAATGTCAAAGACAAAGTTCATATAATTTACTGTTTAATAGTAACCATGGGTGTATCTGTAAGAAAGGAGTCGATGTTCTTGAGGTTAAAACACTGGGCTTGTAACTAGAGGATCCTCAGTTCAAATCCAGGTCAGACAAGAACGTCACTTACAAGTTCATTCATAAGTTTCTCCCAGTGTGCAGCTGAGCTCCTTGAATCACATCCTGACATCAGTTTATGTGAATAGGTAAATATAATAAGGCATCACTGTAAAATGCTTTGACAATTAACGTGCTGTTTAAATAGTCATTTAACCTATTTCTCAGAATAAGTATTCTAAAGTAATCTGACATTTCAGATTCACAAGGTCAAAAGTAATGTGGCCAAGGGAAAGATTACAGATAAAATTAAATTTTGCTGCAGAGGCTACCCAGTTCCCAAACTTGAATCCAAGTGGACCCTGTATGACAAGTTATGAAGCCCACGGTATTTAGTCAAATATTATCAAAAGAAGTGAAATTGCAGACAACTATATAGGTGGTAACTACATAAATTTTAGCTGAGTAACTGTAACGAATCAGAAAATACATTTAAAAAAATATACCCTTGAGGTCTGCAGGAATCCCATGTTCACTGATGAATGTAAAACCAATTCCTCAGAACAGCCATTGTGAATATCTGCAGTTATGACCTTGGCCTGTGGCTTTGACTTTTATCCAATGTTCCCCAAATTCTAATTACTTTGTAATAGGCTGAATCTCAATCATCCACCAAGTCTGGTCCAAATCAGATCAAAAGTCTTTTGGAGTAATTTTGTTGCTATGCGGACAGACAAACACACAGGACTGAAACCAATACCACCACATGGTGCAATTACTTTTGATGCACAGACTGTATACTGTCTTATAAATGTCATAACTGACGTTTTTAATTCCAGGAAGATGAAAGCTATTGCAGGTTCTGCTGGAACAGAAAAGGCCGACCATAAGATGAACTATCTGACTTCAAAGTTACTTCATTTGGCACTCAAGATTTGAGTGATTGCTTGTTAGATGAAAGGATGAGAGGATGACTCTTAAAGCATACATGTAGAGTTTTTATAAGTTGCTATTTAAGAACTCAGCTAAGGAAAGGAATAGTTTACATAATCTATTGTCTCAAACTGAATCGTGGGCTACCATGCTGGTTTTTTGCTCTGGTTGGAAGATACTCAAACACAGTTGAAAACAATACTTTTTAATTGGTTTTGTAATGATACCTGAGACTGTTGCTGTTCAATGGAAATAAATCAGGAACTAATTTGTGTGCCTACACAGGCAGCTCCAGGGAAGGACTCATTAGGGCTATAGCCCCCTCCTTCAGCTTCAGGAGCCGCACCAAAAACTCACAAGAATATTGACATTTTCCATTCAAAGTTGAGTTTTTAGCCTCATTATTGTCACCACAACCACTGTGCTGTTATTGACCTTCTCGATAGGTGTTCTCAGTTTCCAAAACAAAAACAGTCAGATACAGTCATTTACAGGATAAATGTAGTAATGGCACAGTCCCGCTCAGTCGGCTTTCAGTTTTCAAGGGGTGTTACTAAGAGACAGAGCAAAATATCTCTGGATGCAATTGGACAGACCTACAGCCAATCAGAGCAATGTTTGTACGCTAAACGACGCTACAAGCTCACATGACGATTGTTAGCTCCAACTGAATTAGTTTAGATAAGCTAGCAAGATACTACTAGCGTGTAGTTTACGCTATGGAATCAGCTCTCCACTGGCTTGTTAAATGTTAAGTCCACATTAGATTTTTGCCACAATGCTCATGTGTTACAGCTTAATACTACTAATAGTGCAGCAGATAGGGAGAAAATACTTCAGTTATACAAAGAAACATAAAAAGGCTATCCTTTTACCACCTTAGTCTCATATGCACATTGATGTATGGGATACAAATAGGTTCGGGTGACCTACACCTAGCCCGATCATTCATCCAGTGCCATTTAAGTCCCGTGTGATCTGTACATCATCCAGGTAAGTACATGGACACACCATGCATAGCCCCACTTACCCTTGGCTCAGCTCTCCCGCGCTTGCACATCCTGTCAATTCAGGTGCGGCTGTCTAACTAAAAATACCAACTACGTTCTACAAGCTAATTGATATGGGGTTGTTAGACAGCATTTGGGACACTAAACTATGCTAAACTACACTACAACTAGTACTTTTCTACCATACTGGGAGTTAGTAAAGCCAGGTGGAGCATTAGTAAAGTAAGATTAGCTGACACTGAACCCCATGCTGAGTTTCACAGCAGTGAAGTCACCAGTGTGCCCTGGTTGTGCACTGACATTCACTCCTTCCAACTACATAGATCACTAAAACTACTATCTAGATTATACAAAGACATCAATAAATGGTCAGAAATGATGACTTAACCTATGAAGAAGATGTGTAGAAAATTTCATGTTTCTTTGTATAAGTGAAGTATTTCACTGAAAAAATGAATTTATCTGCTGCACTATAAGTAATGGTATCCTTGGGCTAGAGAACAGTATGGGGTACGGAAATCTGATATTTGACCCCAAAGACTTTTACCTAAATAGTTGACCTGAGGTTAATCTTGCAAGGGTGAATAAAGTGTCAGATGTCAGATTTGATGTGACCTTTGCAAAAAAAAAAGATTATTTCAGGGCAATTTTGGGTCAGCCTTCATTGATAAATCAAGTCTGGAAGAAGTCAACAAAAGGACCTGGGAGGAATAGGCTAACAAATAAACAGACCTTAATCCCATCATTGACCTTTGACAAAATTGACCTTGCTGGGTAATTCCAGAACACACTTCCAAAAGTGTGCCACATTTGGTGCTAATTAAAGTGAGAAAAATGTAACTATTGACATTTGGACCACATTACCTTCACAATAGTGTTTGTGCTTTGGCCAGTTTGACCTCACTAAATTTGAAACTTTGACCCAATGATGTGCCAGAACTAACCCTTTAAGTTCAATTCTAGGATTGACCGTTTGCTTTGTATTATTTGGCTCTTTGTGTTTTGCTCGGGGTTACCAGAGAGAAACTGGTATGACTCTGCATATTGATTTGGTACAAAGTTTACACCAGATTACCTTCCTGCCAAAACTGCATATTGACAAAAATGGGCATGGGTGGGCTTGAATTGGGGACTTCCTCACTGAGAAGCAAGTATTTTCTAACAACGTGCACAGAGTTAGATAATTTTAAAAAGGTACAGTGTTTATGATTTAGGTATGTTTAAAGTGTTTACCTCAAATGTATCATTCATATGTTTATTGATGTATAATTATTTACCTGCAAGCTAGAACTGATGTGTGTTTCATAAGCCCTTCATGGAGGCCACCATGTTGGTACAGTAGCTCAAAAGGGACATACTAACTCTGACTTTCACACTTTGCAGTGCAGACAGAACACTGAAGAAAGAAGAAGCGGAATCTGTGGTTGTTTCCTTGGACGATGTCTACTGGTTGCTGGTGTGACATACTTCTGCAGTGTCCCACTCTGGGTACAAACTCACGATCTTCAGGACAGGAGACAGGCACTAGCATGTTTCTCTAAAGCGTCTTTGGACACTGGGGAGTGAGGTTTACTAACTTCTTCTGTGCAGCACCTCCTGCTGGCCTTCTCTTCCACTAGTGCAGGCGAACAAGTTACTTCAAAGGCAAAAGAACATGAATCTCAGACAGAAATGAAGCCAAAATGTAAAGGGAAACAAAATCATGACTGGTTACATTATAACACAATCTTAAAGCTCACCACTAGATGGCGCTAAATCCTACACACTGTAGCTTTTCTTTTTTGTTGTTGCAAAAACTGTTGTAACACCTGCATTAACATGTGTATTAAACTCATTTGACTTAAGATGTATGTGGAGAAATGTTTGTTTTTATTTTGAATATACATAATATTAACTGACCTTATTAACACAACTTTTTCATGAAAGCTGCTGATTATGCATCTCATGTCTCTCAATTTGTGCCTTTGCAATGTGCTGTAATTTTATTACGTTGAACTGTTGAATAAATAATCCTAACACAAAACAGAGTTGTATTATTTTTCGCTTTTATGAAAATGTATTGATATTATGTATCTTTCCAGTGGTTCAGCCTTAGAATGTGATGACTAAACTGAATTATTATCACTTTACCGAGGCGTTGCTAGGCTGGTATTGTAGATTTACGTCGACGGTATCTGGTTATACCCGCCCGCTGTGCGTAAACAAATTACGTCATAGCACGCGCGCAGCCCAAGAACTGTCCGCAGAGGGGGAAAAAAAAAAAACTGTCCGCAGAGGGGGAAAAAAAAAACTGTCCGCAGAGGGGGAAAAAAAAAAACTGTCCGCAGAGGGGGGAAAAAAAAACTGTCCGCAGAGGGGGAAAAAAAAAAACTGTCCGCAGAGGGGGAAAAAAAAAAACTGTCCGCAGAAGGGGAAAAAAAAAAACTGTCCGCAGAGGGGGAAAAAAAAAACTGTCCGCAGAGGGGGGAAAAAAAAAACTGTCCGCAGAGGGGGAAAAAAAAAAACTGTCCGCAGAGGGGGGAAAAAAAAAACTGTCCGCAGAGGGGGAAAAAAAAAAAACTGTCCGCAGAGGGGAAAAAAAAACTGTCCGCAGAGGGGGGAAAAAAAAACTGTCCGCAGAGGGGGAAAAAAAAAAAAACTGTCCGCAGAGGGGGGGGGGGAACTGTCCACAGAGGGGGGAAAAAAAACTGTCCGCAGAGGGGGGAAAAAAAACTGTCCGCAGAGGGGGGGGGGAACTGTCCGCAGAGGGGGGACAAAAAAACTGTCCGCAGAGGGGGGGAAACTGTCCGCAGAGGGGGAAAAAAAAAACTGTCCGCAGAGGGGGGGGGGGAACTGTCCGCAGAGGGGGGACAAAAAAACTGTCCGCAGAGGGGGGGAAACTGTCCGCAGAGGGGGGGAAAAAACTGTCCGCAGAGGGGGAAAAAAAAAACTGTCCGCAGAGGGGGGAAAAAAAAAACTGTCCGCAGAGGGGGAAAAAAAAAACTGTCCGCAGAGGGGGGGGGGAACTGTCCGCAGAGGGGGGAAAAAAAAACTGTCCGCAGAGGGGGGGAAAAAAAACTGTCCGCAGAGGGGAAAAAAAAACTGTCCGCAGAGGGGGGAAAAAAAACTGTCCGCAGAGGGGGGAAAAAAAAAACTGTCCGCAGAGGGGGAAAAAAAAAAAACTGTCCGCAGAGGGGAAAAAAAAACTGTCCGCAGAGGGGGAAAAAAAAAAAACTGTCGGCAGAGGGGAAAAAAAACTGTCCGGAGAGGGGGGGAAAAAAAACTGTCCGCAGAGGGGGGGGGGAACTGTCCGCAGAGGGGGGAAAAAAAACTGTCCGCAGGGGGGGGAACTGTCCGCAGAGGGGGGGGAAAAAAAACTGTCCGCAGAGGGGAAAAAAAAAACTGTCCGCAGAGGGGGGAAAAAAAAAAAACTGTCCGCAGAGGGGAAAAAAAAAACTGTCCACAGAGGGGGGGAACTGTCTGCAGAGGGGGAAAAAAAAAACTGTCCGCAGAGGGGGGGGGGAAAAAAACTGTCCGCAGAGGGGGGGAAAAAACTGTCCGCAGAGGGGGGGGGGGGAACTGTCCGCAGAGGGGGGGGAAAAAAACTGTCCGCAGAGGGGGGAAAAAAAAAAAACTGTCCGCAGAGGGGGAAAAAAAAAACTGTCCACAGAGGGGGGGAAAAAACTGTCCGCAGAGGGGGAAAAAAAAAACTGTCCGCAGAGGGGGGGAAAAAAACTGTCCGCAGAGGGGGGGGGGAAAAACTGTCCGCAGAGGGGGGAAAAAAAAAAAACTGTCCGCAGAGGGGGGAAAAAAAAAACTGTCCGCAGAGGGGGGAAAAAAAAAACTGTCCGCAGAGGGGGAAAAAAAAAAACTGTCCGCAGAGGGGGGAAAAAAAAAAAACTGTCCGCAGAGGGGGGAAAAAAAAAACTGTCCGCAGAGGGGGAAAAAAAAAAACTGTCCGCAGAGGGGGGAAAAAAAAAACTGTCCGCAGAGGGGGAAAAAAAAAAACTGTCCGCAGAGGGGAAAAAAAAACTGTCCGCAGAGGGGGGAAAAAAAAACTGTCCGCAGAGGGGGAAAAAAAAAAAACTGTCCGCAGAGGGGGGGGGGGGAACTGTCCACAGAGGGGGGAAAAAAAACTGTCCGCAGAGGGGGGAAAAAAAACTGTCCGCAGAGGGGGGGGGGGAACTGTCCGCAGAGGGGGGACAAAAAAACTGTCCGCAGAGGGGGGGAAACTGTCCGCAGAGGGGGAAAAAAAAACTGTCCGCAGAGGGGGGGGGGGGAACTGTCCGCAGAGGGGGGACAAAAAAACTGTCCGCAGAGGGGGGGAAACTGTCCGCAGAGGGGGGGAAAAAAACTGTCCGCAGAGGGGGAAAAAAAAAACTGTCCGCAGAGGGGGAAAAAAAAAACTGTCCGCAGAGGGGGGGGGGAACTGTCCGCAGAGGGGGGAAAAAAAACTGTCCGCAGAGGGGGGGAAAAAAAACTGTCCGCAGAGGGGAAAAAAAAACTGTCCGCAGAGGGGGGAAAAAAAACTGTCCGCAGAGGGGGGAAAAAAAAAAACTGTCCGCAGAGGGGGAAAAAAAAAAACTGTCCGCAGAGGGGAAAAAAAAACTGTCCGCAGAGGGGGAAAAAAAAAAAACTGTCGGCAGAGGGGAAAAAAAACTGTCCGGAGAGGGGGGGAAAAAAAACTGTCCGCAGAGGGGGGGGGAACTGTCCGCAGAGGGGGGAAAAAAAACTGTCCGCAGGGGGGGGGGGGGGAAAACTGTCCGCAGAGGGGGGAAAAAAAAAACTGTCCGCAGAGGGGGGGGAAAAAAAACTGTCCGCAGAGGGGGGGGGGAACTGTCCGCAGAGGGGGGGAAAAAAAAACTGTCTGCAGAGGGGGGGGGAAAAAAACTGTCCGCAGAGGGGGGAAAAAAAAAACTGTCCGCAGAGGGGGAAAAAAAAAACTGTCCGCAGAGGGGGGGAAAAAAAAAACTGTCCGCAGAGGGGGAAAAAAAAACTGTCCGCAGAGGGGGGAAAAAAAAAAACTGTCCGCAGAGGGGGGGAAAAAACTGTCCGCAGAGGGGGGGAAAAAAACTGTCCGCAGAGGGGGAAAAAAAACTGTCCACAGAGGAAAAGATTAAAAGGCAAGAAGTTTGTTTTGGTCCCAATATGGATATTCCGGATGATTTTCTCATGGATAGGTCGACAATGAACAGCAGCTAAAGCAGCCAGCTTCTAACTCGGGCGAATAGCTGTCATTTTGGGCGACTGCGGGCCTCTGAAAATGCATACCTCCCTACAAAAGCATGTTATTATATTATTATTACCTGGAAACAATATAATTACCCAAGATAATCAAACATGACGATGATGGCAGTGAGAGTTCCAAAAAGTACTTTCTTCTGGCACGGAAACTTCCCAGCAGGAGGAGTGTGTTTACAACAGACAAGCCGAAGCTGTTATATTGGTTTTTGGGAGAGGTTGGGCTATTGTCATGGAGAGTAATATGACTTCTCTCTGATCGTAGGAGTAACTCAGAGATCTCTGTTTGGGAAAAAAAAAAGTGCCAGAAGGAAAACGTACAGAGCATGTTTCCTTCTGCACGTTCATTTGGAGTCTAGAGTTCCACATTGTGTATACTTTGGAGAAAGTCACACCTCTCCAGGAACAGTCTCCCTGATTAATTAATATTATTATAATCCCAGGGTTCTTTAATGTGGAGTTGTGTCAGGAAGGCCATCCGGTGTAAAACCTGTGTCAAAATCAACATGCAGGTCCACCTTGGATCTGATGTGGTGACTCCAAATGTGAAACAAGGGAGCAGCCAAAGAGACTTACTTGCTGTTTTTATGTAGATTTACTGAGCTTCAGCAATGGCCTTTCAGTCTTTGGTCCATTGCTTGTCAACACTCCAAAAGATACTTTTCCAGAGGAGAATAACTCCTATCATTACTTTAATTCATTCTCTAACTGTCCCTGTTTTGACACAGATATATGCACAGACATGTCGTGTTGCACATCAGATAGGCGCGGCACCTGGTGCGAGTAAGAGGTATGCAGCGCATGTTGCTTGCTGAAACATTTATCCAGTTTCCTAAGAACAGTCTTCAAATGTGTCCACTCAATTTTTTTGCATGACGTTATCTGTATTTGTGTTTGTACTAGTAGCATGAAGCAATACTACTGACAGGGTTTTTCTCTATATTGTCAATATATGTATTATCAAATATTAATGTCTTCACTTTGATGTACTCTCTGTAATCATGTCTTTGATTCTGTTCTCTATTTTTCATATATACGTATATGCATGTATGAAAGTTCATGTATCATTATTCCTTTAAATAATTACTTAGTGTCAAAAGCAATCATATACGCTGAATGGTTCAAGTGATCATTAAGACTGTCAAACGAGAAAAGTGAGCAGATGATCTTTGACCATTCAGTGTGCAGATTGTTTTTCCCCACTTGACGACACACCCGCCGAGGATCAAACTCTGGTTATTGGCGACTCTGTTTTGAGAAATGTGAAGTTAGCGACACCAGCAACCATAGTCAATTGTCTTCCGGGGGCCAAAGCAGGCGACATTGAAGGAAATTTGAAACTGCTGGCTAAGGCTAAGCGTAAATTTGGTAAGATTGTAATTCACATCGGCAGTAATGACACCCGGTTACGCCAATCGGCGGTCACTAATATTAACATTGAATCGGTGTGTAACTTTGCAAAAACAATGTCGGACTCTGTAGTTTTCTCTGGGCCCCTCCCCAATCGGACCGGGAGTGACATGTTTAGCCGCGTGTTTTCCCTGAATTGCTGTCTGTCTGAGTGGTGTCCAAAAAATGAGGTGGGCTTCATAGATAATTGGCAAAGCTTCTGGGGAAAACCTGGTCTTGTTAGGAGAGACGGCATCCATCCCACTTTGGATGGAGCAGCTCTCATTTCTAGAAATCTGGCCAATTTTCTTAAATCCTCCAAACCGTGACTATCCAGGGTTGGGACCAGGAAGCAGAGTTGTAGTCTTACACACCTCTCTGCAGCTTCTCTCCCCCTGCCATCCCCTCATTACCCCATCCCCGTAGAGACGGTGCCTGCTCCCAGACCACCAATAACCAGCAAAAACCTGTTTAAGCATAAAAATTAAAAAAGAAAAAATAATATAGCACCTTCAACTGCACCACAGACTAAAACAGTTAAATGTGGTCTATTAAACATTAGGTCTCTCTCTTCTAAGTCCCTGTTAGTAAATGATATAATAATTGATCAACATATTGATTTATTCTGCCTTACAGAAACCTGGTTACAGCAGGATGAATATGTTAGTTTAAATTAGTCAACTCCCCCGAGTCACACTGACTGCCAGAACGCTCGTAGCACGGGCCGAGGCGGAGGATTAGCAGCAATCTTCCACTCCAGCTTATTAATTAATCAAAAACCCAGACAGAGCTTTAATTCATTTGAAAGCTTGACTCTAAGTCTTGTCCATCCAAATTGGAAGTCCCAAAAACCAGTTTTATTTGTTATTATCTATCGTCCACCTGGTCGTTACTGTGAGTTTCTCTGTGAATTTTCAGACCTTTTGTCTGACTTAGTGCTTAGCTCAGATAAGATAATTATAGTGGGCGATTTTAACATCCACACAGATGCTGAGAATGACAGCCTCAACACTGCATTTAATCTGTTATTAGACTCAATTGGCTTTGCTCAAAATGTAAATGAGTCCACCCACCACTTTAACCATATCTTAGATCTTGTTCTGACTTATGGTATGGAAATTGAAGACTTAACAGTATTCCCTGAAAACTCCCTTCTGTCTGATCATTTCTTAATAACATTTACATTTACTCTGATGGACTACCCAGCAGTGGGGAATAAGTTTCATTACACTAGAAGTCTTTCAGAAAGCGCTGTAACTAGGTTTAAGGATATGATTCCTTCTTTATGTTCTCTAATGCCATATACCAACACAGTGCAGAGTAGCTACCTAAACTCTGTAAGTGAGATAGAGTATCTCGTCAATAGTTTTACATCCTCATTGAAGACAACTTTGGATGCTGTAGCTCCTCTGAAAAAGAGAGCTTTAAATCAGAAGTGCCTCACTCCATGGTATAACTCACAAACTCGCAGCTTAAAGCAGATAACCCGTAAGTTGGAGAGGAAATGGCGTCTCACTAATTTAGAAGATCTTCACTTAGCCTGGAAAAAGAGTCTGTTGCTCTATAAAAAAAGCCCCTCCGTAAAGCTAGGACATCTTACTACTCATCACTAATTGAAGAAAATAAGAACAACCCCAGGTTTCTTTTCAGCACTGTAGCCAAGCTGACAAAGAGTCAGAGCTCTATTAAGCCGAGTATTCCTTTAACTTTAACTAGTAATGACTTCATGACTTTCTTTGCTAATAACATTTTAACTATTAGAGAAAAAATTACTCATAACCATCCCAAAGACGTATCGTTATCTTTGGCTGCTTTCAGTGATGCCGGTATTTGGTTAGACTCTTTCTCTCAGATTGTTCTGTCTGAGTTATTTTCATTAGTTACTTCATCCAAACCATCAACATGTCTATTAGACCCCATTCCTACCAGGCTGCTCAAGGAAGCCCTACCATTATTTAATGCTTCGATCTTAAATATGATCAATCTATCTTTATTAGTTGGCTATGTACCACAGGCTTTTAAGGTGGCAGTAATTAAACCATTACTTAAAAAGCCATCACTTGACCCAGCTATCTTAGCTAATTATAGGCCAATCTCCAACCTTCCTTTTCTCTCAAAAATTCGTGAAAGGGTAGTTGTAAAACAGCTAACTGATCATCTGCAGAGGAATGGTTATTTAAAGAGTTTCAGTCAGGTTTTAGAATTCATCATAGTACAGAAACAGCATTAGTGAAGGTTGCAAATGATTTTCTTATGGCCTCGGACAGTGGACTCATCTCTGTGCTTGTTCTGTTAGACCTCAGTGCTGCTTTTGATACTGTTGACCATAAAATTTTATTACAGAGATTAGAGCATGCCATAGGTATTAAAGGCACTGCGCTGCGGTGGTTTGAATCATATTTATCTAATAGATTACAATTTGTTCATGTAAATGGGGAATCGTCTTCACAGACTAAGGTTAATTATGGAGTTCCACAAGGTTCTGTGCTAGGACCAATTTTATTCACTTTATACATGCTTCCCTTAGGCAGTATTATTAGACGGCATTGCTTAAATTTTCATTGTTACGCAGATGATACCCAGCTTTATCTATCCATGAAGCCAGAGGACACACACCAATTAGCTAAACTGCAGGATTGTCTTACAGACATAAAGACATGGATGACCTCTAATTTCCTGCTTTTAAACTCAGATAAAACTGAAGTTATTGTACTTGGCCCCACAAATCTTAGAAACATGGTGTCTAACCAGATCCTTACTCTGGATGGCATTACCCTGACCTCTAGTAATACTGTGAGAAATCTTGGAGTCATTTTTGATCAGGATATGTCATTCAAAGCGCATATTAAACAAATATGTAGGACTGCTTTTTTGCATTTATGCAATATCTCTAAAATTAGAAAGGTCTTGTCTCAGACTGATGCTGAAAAACTAATTCATGCATTTATTTCCTCTAGGCTGGACTATTGTAATTCATTATTATCAGGTTGTCCTAAAAGTTCCCTGAAAAGCCTTCAGTTAATTCAAAATGCTGCAGCTAGAGTACTAACGGGGACTAGAAGGAGAGAGCATATCTCACCCATATTGGCCTCTCTTTATTGGCTTCCTGTTAATTCTAGAATAGAATTTAAAATTCTTCTTCTTACTTATAAGGTTTTGAATAATCAGGTCCCATCTTATCTTAGGGACCTCATAGTACCATATCACCCCAATAGAGCGCTTCGCTCTCAGACTGCAGGCTTACTTGTAGTTCCTAGGGTTTGTAAGAGTAGAATGGGAGGCAGAGCCTTCAGCTTTCAGGCTCCTCTCCTGTGGAACCAGCTCCCAATTCAGATCAGGGAGACAGACACCCTCTCTACTTTTAAGTAAGTCCCTTCGGCTGCTCCCTTGTTTGCAGTCGGGGTCGCCACAGCAAATCCAAGGTGGATCTGCATGTTGAACTGGCACAGGTTTTACGCCGGATGCCCTTCCTGACACAACTCCACATTACATGGAGAAATGTGGCAGGGGTGGGATTTGAACCCGGAACCTTCTGAACTGAAACCAAGCACATTAACCACTTGGCCACCACCCCTACCCTCTCTACTTTTAAGATTAGGCTTAAAACTTTCCTTATTGCTAGAGCTTATAGTTAGGGCTGGATCAGGTGACCCTGAACCATCCCTTAGTTATGCTGCTATAGACTTAGACTGCTGGGGGGTTCCCATGATGCACTGAGTGTTTCTTTCTCTTTTTGCTCTGTATGCACCACTCTGCATTTAATCATTAGTGACTGATCTCTGCTCCCCTCCACAGCATGTCTTTTTCCTGGTTCTCTCCCTCAGCCCCAACCAGTCCCAGCAGAAGACTGCCCCTCCCTGAGCCTGGTTCTGCTGGAGGTTTCTTCCTGTTAAAAGGGAGTTTTTCCTTCCCACTGTCACCAAGTGCTTGCTCACAGGGGGTCGTTTTGACCGTTGGGGTTTTTACGTAATTATTGTATGGCCTTGCCTTACATTATAAAGCGCCTTGGGGCAACTGTTTGTTGTGATTTGGCGCTATATAAATAAAATTGATTGATTGATTGATTGATATCAATCAATCAATCAATCAACTTTTTTCTTATTCTGATTCTGAAAATTCTGATGTCAGACCAGACTTTGTGTCTTTCCATTTTTTTTGTGATGTTGTCACTCCTATATGCTGTATGTAATGATATTCAATAAAAAAAAGAGGCAAATGGGCGGGACTTTTAGGACGGATGACAGTTCTTTCTGAAGGAGCTTCTCGTTTGTCCTCTCCTGTACAGGACAAAGAAATTCACTGTCTCTTGCGTGATCATTCCTGTGTGTGTAAACAGTTGTTCTTTTCAGGTCCAACTCTGAACAACTGACAACTACAACTTTTCTTGTTTCTCAGCGTCATTTGTTTGCTTACATCTTCACAGACACTGGTGTGTTTCAACCATGTTTTCCTGGATCATTCATTTGCACATTTGTTCATGAACACTGTTAATTTGCAGACTGCCTCTCCTGTATGCTTTGACCATCACCCGTCCAATGTCAGCAAATAAAGACTGTAAAATTTACCACACCGTGTTGTTCTCAACATTGGGGTCTCCAGTTGTGCTAAATTCATTACAATCCCTTGTATTTCCATGGAGACTATCATGTTATCATACATCCTGTCACGTCACTTTTTGTGGATATCTTTTGGACTGCATATCAGCGAAAGTGAAAAATACAGTGGCTGATAGAAAAAGAAATGCTTCCAATCACAGAACACAAACATATTGCAGCAGCACATGCAACAATTTAATCTGATGACACATCTGCTGCAATTTCACATAACACACCCAAAAATCCAGAGGTGTTGCAAAGCTCCCCAACACAACAGAAGTACTCACAACACAAAAAAAGAGATTTCTGTCTGCCCAGAGAACTGTCACTTCACCGAAAGTCCAGCGCATTGTGATGCAATGCTCTTTGTCTGTCTGGTCAGCAAAGCTGAGTAAGCTTATTTATTTAGTTTTTTGAAGAGTTTATTTTGAAGGTAGCAACATTTTCATATGTTATTATTTTATTTACACTGCACCGAAGACAAACACATCCTCTATGTGCTGTAGGTACAGTAGTGTTCAGAATAATAGTAGTGCTATGTGACTAAAATGATTAATCCAGGTTTTGAGTATATTTCTTATTGTTACATGGGAAACAAGGTACCCGTAGATTCAGTAGATTCTCACAAATCCAACAAGACCAAGCATTCATGATATGCACACTCTTGAAATTGGCTATGAAATTGGGCTATTAGTAAAAAAAATAGAAAAGGGGGTGTTCACAATAATAGTAGCATCTGCTGTTGACGCTACAAACTCAAAACTATTATGTTCAAACTGCTTTTTTAGCAATCCTGTGAATCACTAAACTAGTATTTAGTTGTATAACCACAGTTTTTCATGATTTTTTTCACATTTGCGAGGCATTAATTTTGTTGGTTTGGAACCAAGATTTTGCTTGTTAAGCAGTGTGCTTGGGGTCATTGTCTTGTTGAAACACCCATTTCAAGGACATGTCCTCTTCAGCATAAGACAACATGACCTCGTCAAGTATTTTGACATATCCAAACTGATCCATGATACCTGGTATGCGATATATAGTCCCAACACCATAGTAGGAGAAACATCCCCATATCATGATGCTTGCACCACCATGCTTCACTGTCTTCACTGTGAACTGTGGCTTGAATTCAGAGTTCGGGGGTCGTCTCACAAACTGTCTGTGGTCCTTGGACCCAAAAAGAACAATTTTACTCTCATCAGTCCACAAAATATTCCTCCATTTCTCTTTAGGCCAGTTGATGTGTTCTTTGGCAAATTGTAACCTCTTCTGCACATGTCTTTTATTTAACAGAGGGACTTTGCAGGGAATTCTTGCAAATAAATTAGCTTCACACAGGCGTCTTCTAACTGTCACAGCACTTACAGGTAACTCCAGACTGTCTTTGATCATTCTGGAGCTGATCAATGGGTGAGCCTTTGCCATTCTGGTTATTATTCTATCCATTTTGATGGTTGTTTTCCATTTTTTTCCATGCATCTCTGTTGTTGTTTTTTTGTCCATTTTAAAGCATTGGAGATCATTGTAGATGAACGGCCTATAATCTTTTGCACCTGCGTATAAGTTTTCCCCTCTCCAATCAGCTTTTTAATGAAACTACACTGTTCTTCTGAACAATGTCTTGAACGTCCCATTTTCCTCAGGCTTTCAAAGAGAAAAGCATGTTCAACAGGTGCTGACTTCATCTTTAAATAGGGGACACTTGATTCACACCTGTTTGATACACAAAACTGAGAAACTCACTGACTGAATGCCACACTACTATTATTGTGAACACCCCCTTTTCTACTTTTTTTTACTAATAGCCCAATTTCATAGCCTTAAGAGTGTGCATATTATGAATGCTTGGTCTTGTTGCATTTGTGACAATCTACTGAATCTACTGGTACCTTGTTTCCCATGTAACAATAAGAAATATACTCAAAACCTGGATTAATCTTTTTAGTCACATAGCACTACTATTATTCTGAACACTACTGTATATTGTCTGTGTGTGGAAGCATGTATTTTGTTTTGATAATGTAAAAACCTATTGCTGAACTGAGAAAGGTGTTTGAGTTTGTGATTTGTTTTTTGGGGGATATTTCTTTCTCTTTTTTTTTTTTTGTATGTGTGTTTTCCACATTTGCCATGTCGTGGCCTCTATGAGCCACTGTAGAAAAGGGGGCTTAAGGCCAAACTATTATATGTTGACTCTTCGCACAGTCTTAAATTTGGAGCTTCACTCCTTAGATTTGACCTCATTATTTGACAAGATGAGTCATCTTATCAAATAATGATTTTCATTAGTCATCCCAACCCAAATATAAACTAGTGTTTTGTGATTGTTTAACAGCAGTTATGTTATACAAGTCAAATAGCACCATGACAGGTCCACATACACCACACGTCAAAATAAAATCTTAGTTGCTTCAACTGCATGAAAGTGACGAAATGAGCAACATGAAAAAAAGCTAAATAAATAAATAAATTAACGAATGATGACAGAGCAATGCATTCTGGATTGATTTTTGCATATATATATATATATATATATACACACACACACACACACACACTGCATTTCTACTCAAAATTTGATTACAAGAGACAAATCTACCTTGACCTGAACGTGACCTTTAAGAATGTAGAATGTGTTTTTCCATCATTTTGTGATACACAATAAAAAGAGCTATTTGTTCTTTGGACAACATTTCAAAGATGAAACTCAGATGTACTGTGATGATCCTCCATTTCCTCTTTAGAAATACACCATCTTTTGTTTCAGCTAAATTCCACATTCTGGAGAAAATGTTGAAAATCTTGTGGCCATGTGTCTGCTGTTTAAAACACACCCAGAAAGGAAATTCAGATAAATTAAAACTTCAAACATAAGCTGAGCTGTTTAAATGCAGATGTTATGAGTCACAAATGTCAGGAATATTTCACCTGAAATATAATACTGTGCAAATGTTTTAGGCATTCCAGAGTTATAATAAAAGTTGTGTTTGATGCCCGTCCCTCCACCTGTTATTTTTTTATTGGCATGTCAACACAAAATCAGTTCCAACAAAAGTGAAGAGTTATATTTTTTATTCCATAATGATAATGTTTTTTGTAAGTGTATTGTGTTGTGACTTATTTGTTGTAGAATACAGTTTACATGATTATTAATTGAACATGATTGCACATTAATTTAAAAAAGGTAGTGAACTATATTAAAAGCCTTGAATGATTTATTTTGGAAAACCGGATATGTTTTATTGTGAAGGGTGCTCAGCCGGAACCAGACAAGTTTGTATCATCATCTTGACTTTTTTTCTTTCTTTTCACGTTGCCTTTTGTGTTTCATAAATGCTGAACTAAATGTTCAGCAAAGACACCGAGCCTCCGTCATGATTGCAGAAGTTTTCAATATACTGACCAACAGAATACCACACAAACGCAGTTAAAAATCATGCAATAGTAAAGTGATTGTAAAACACAACATGTAATGAGTTATTTTCATTAGTTACTTCATCCAAACCATCAACATGTCTATTAGACCCCATTCCTACCAGGCTGCTCAAGGAAGCCCTACCATTATTTAATGCTTCGATCTTAAATATGATCAATCTATCTTTATTAGTTGGCTATGTACCACAGGCTTTTAAGGTGGCAGTAATTAAACCATTACTTAACAAGCCATCACTTGACCCAGCTATCTTAGCTAATTATAGGCCAATCTCCAACCATCCTTTTTTCTCAAAAATTCTTGAAAGGGTAGCTGTAAAACAGCTAAGTGATCACCTGCAGAGGAATGGTCTATTTGAAGAGTTTCAGTCAGGTTTTAGAATTCATCATAGTACAGAAACAGCATTAGTGAAGGTTACAAATGATCTTCTTATGGCCTCAGACAGTGGACTCATCTCTGTGCTTGTTCTGTTAGACCTCAGTGCTGCTTTTGATACTGTTGACCATAAAATTTTATTACAGAGATTAGAGCATGCCATAGGTATTAAAGGCACTCTGCTGCGGTGGTTTGAATCATATTTATCTTATAGATTATAATTTGTTCATGTAAATGGGGAATCTTCTTCACAGACTAAGGTTAATTATGGAGTTCCACAAGGTTCTGTGCTAGGACCAATTTTATTCACTTTATACATGCTTCCCTTAGGCAGTATTATTAGACGGCATTGCTTACATTTTCATTGTTACGCAGATGATACCCAGCTTTATCTATCCATGAAGCCAGAGGACACACACCAATTAGCCAAACTGCAGGATTGTCTGGTGTCTAACCAGATCCTTACTCTGGATGGCATTACCCTGACCTCTAGTAATACTGTGAGAAATCTTGGAGTCATTTTTGATCAGGATATGTCATTCAATGCGCATATTAAACAAATATGTAGGACTACTTTTTTGCATTTACACAATATCTCTAAAATTAGAAAGGTCTTGTCTCAGAGTGATGCTGAAAAACTAATTCATGCATGTATTTCCTCTAGGCTGGACTGTTTTAATTCATTATTATCAGGTTGTCCTAAAAGTTCCCTGAAAAACCTTCAGTTAATTCAAAATGCTGCAGCTAGAGTACTAACAGGGACTAGAAGGAGAGAGCATATCTCACCCAGATTGGCCTCTCTTCATTGGCTTCCTGTTAATTCTAGAATAGAATTTAAAATTCTTCTTCTTACTTATAAGGTTTTGAATAATCAGGTCCAATCTTATCTTAGGGACCTCATAGTACCATATCACCCCAATAGAGCGCTTCGCTCTCAGACTGCAGGCTTACTTGTAGTTCCTAGGGTTTGTAAGAATAGAATGGGAGGCAGAGCCTTCAGCTTTCAGGCTCCTCTCCTGTGGAAGCAGCTCCCAATTCAGATCAGGGAGACAGACACCCTCTCTACTTTTAAGATTAGGCTTAAAACTTTCCTTTTTGCTAAAGTTTAGTTTAGTTTAGGTTTAGTTAGGGCTGGATCAGGTGACCCTGAACCATCCCTTAGTTATGCTGCTATAGACTTAGACTGCTGGGGGGTTCCCATGATGCACTGAGTGTTTCTTTCTCCTTTTGCTCTGTATGCACCACTCTGCATTTAATCATTAGTGATTGATCTCTGCTCCCCTCCACAGCATGTATGGCCTTGCCTTACAATATAAAGCGCCTTGGGGCAACTGTTTGTTGTGATTTGGCGCTATATAAATAAAATTGATTGATTGATTGATTGATTGATTGATTGATTGATTGATTGATTGATTGATTGATTGATTGATAATAAGTCACATGTCATCTTTGTTTTTGTCACATCACCTTTGATCTTGGGTAACCTTGATAGTTCAAGTTAATTTGGACGGGCTATTTTATAGGAATTGGTTACATGTATACAAAGTCAAATTTCAATTGGTTTCAATTGGAACACAGAGGTGAGACCAGCAAAGAGATCATCAAAAGAAAACTAAGACAGTGACTAAAGTATAGCGAACAGATAATCAAGGACCAGGGCCAAGCAGGAGAACAATGAGAGCAACAGTGGACACAGACAAGGGGCAGACCATGATACAAATAAGGAGTAGGAATGCCGAGAAACCTGTTTAATTATAAAAAACATACTTACAAAATGAGGGACATTTAAACATCTTTCATCCACTGGTGACACCTGTCAGTCAGTCAGTCTTCAACCTGTGGGTGGAGCCAACAGGAAAAGGTTCTCCTAATGTTTTTTTTGAAGAAGTTGAGGATCCTCTGCAGCACTCTGTGAGTCCTGCTGCAGAGAGACATAGCTGGTGGGCTTTCCTCAAATCCCACTGGTCCTTTGGAGGTTGAAGCTTGGACGAAGCATGAGCCACTGTTAATCAATAAATACATCAATCACCCAACTCCACATGTTTACTGTGTGTGACAGTGAGATACTCCATAGTAAGGAACAGGTGTTGCAGAGCTTCAGCTGGAGTGACAGTTTGCAGTCCAAATCCAGCATCCTTTTGAGGAGATCCACAAAATGTCTCCTGATGGACCTGGACACAGAAGCAAGTTCAGTCCATCAGACACCACCGATTCAGTCTGAACTCAGACACAAATCACCAACCTTCATCAGATCACCCAGGGAGTTTGGCAGCTCCATGAAGCTGTTCCTCTCTTTGGCTTCATAGCCGTGGGCTACCTCTCCTCATGTGTCTAAAAGAACAAAACATGTTGAATAAATTGTTTAAAAGCGTTATTTAATCATTGTCAAATAAGAATAGTTACATCATCATCCTTCATCTTCCGCATGTTCATTCCTGGTTCTGCTGGATGAAGTACTTGGTGAACCTTCCAGCATTCAGTACCCGGTCCTCTGGCTGCCCATGCACCTGCACCATGGCCTTCATCTGGAGAGAGATCATATGAAACCACACCAGCTGAAATCCTCCATCAAGTTTCCACGTGGGTGATGTTTGTTTGTGAGCAGCTGTACAATCACACTGACCTCCCAAACACTTGACGACTTACCATTTGATATTCACAGTGCACTGGAACAGGTTTTCAGCCAGGAACTTGAATGCCGTGATGCTGCAGATGCTCCACATACAGTGCAGCTGGAAAGTATTCACAGGGCTTCCTATTTTCTACATTTTGTTATGTTACAACCTTATTGCAAAACAGATTAAATTAATTTTTTTCCTCAAATGTTATACATAATACCCCATAATGACAATGTGATTTTTTCTTTAGATTTCTGCAAATTTATTAAAAATTATTCACAGGCTTTGCCATGAAGCTCAAAATTGAGCTCAGGTGGATCATTGTTTCCACTGATCATCCTTGAGATGTTTATCCAGCTTAACTGGAGTCCACCTGGGGAAAATTCAGTTGATTGTACATGATTTGAAAGGCACCCACCTGTCTACATATAAGATCCCACAGTTGACAGTGCATGTCAGCGCACAAACCAAGCATGAAGTCAAAGGAATTGTCTGTAGAACTGTAAGACAGGATTGTCTTGGGCACGAATCTGGGGAAGGGTTCAGAAACATTTCTGCTGCTTTGAAGGTCCCAATGAGCACAGTGGCCTCCATCATCTGTAAATGGAAGACGTCCGGATCCACCTGAACTCCATGTAAACTGAGCGATCAGGAGAGACAGGCCTTAGTCAGGGAGGTGACCAAGAACTTGATGGTCACTCTGTGGAAAGAGGAGAACCTTCCAGTACGACAACCATCTCTGCAACAATCCACCAATCAGGTCTGTATGGTAGAGTGGCCACACGGAAGCCACTCCTTAGTAAAAGGCACGTGGCAGCCCACCTGGAGTTTGCCAAAAGGCACCTGAATGACTCTCAGACCATGAGAAACAAAATCCTCTGATCTGAGGAGACAAAGATTGAACTCGTTTGTGTGAATGCTAAGATATCAAAGGAGTGGCGCAGGACAACTCTGTGTATGTCCTTGAGTGGCCCAGCCAGAGCCCAGACCTGAATCTGATTGAACAGATCTGAAAATGGCTGTGCAGAGATGGTCCCCATCCAACCTCATGGAGCTTCAGAGGTGCTACGAAAAGGAATGGGCAAAGCTGCCCAAAGATAGGTGCACCAAGCTTGTGGCATCATATTCAAGAAGACTTGAGGCTGTAATTGCTGCCAAAGGTGCACCAACAAAGTACTGAGCAAAGGGTGTGATTTCGTAGTTTTTTATTTAATAAATTTGTGAAATTTCCAACCAAAAAAAATAACCCAACCTTTTTTCATGTTGTCATTATGAGTAGAATTTTGAAAAAAAAAAAAAAAAAATAAGAATTTACTCCATTTTGAAGCTCTAGCATAAAAAATGTGGAAAAAGTGAAGTGTTGTGAATACTTTCTGGATGCACCGTATCCATGGCCTCTTTAAACAGATGTCCTAAGGACACCTCTGGAGCCCTGATGGTGGAGGAAAGGGGACAAATGTCAGTCCAGATGCTCTAAAACACTGACAGCAGCTGTGATTCCCATTGACAAATTGAGGACCACAAACTGTGCTCGATCACTTTTAAACACCAAACTACAAACACATGAACAGACGAGCTGTGCACATGAACTCACCTGAACCAACAGCTTGAAGCTCCAAGCCATGTTCAACTTTGGAGACTGGAAGAGCTCCTCCAAAGTCAATGAGTTTGCCTCTGACGGGCCGGACCTCATGGCCGATGAGCATGATGTTGTTGGGGTTAATGTCCCCATGAAGAACCAGAATACCCTTCAGAGCCTCCAGAGGCACACAGAGGTGCAGACGGATAACAAACAGGGAGGATCATAGTTTAAATGTTCTGCTTTAATTCATCAACAAATGTCTGTAGTACAACAATAAGCCTCTTGTCTTGACATTACCTGGAGGATCTGGATCTGAGAACACCAATGTCCAAATCAGCTGGACGGGGCATAAAACAGACTTTAATCTACCAGCTCTTTAGTACAAAGATAATGTCTCATTGAGTCCATGTGTGAATAGAGCAGATTATTGGTGGGAGGAATCAGAGTGAGTGAGTTCACTTAAAATAATGATAATCATAATAAACAGTGTGTGTGTTGATGCCATTTCAATCATGTAAGTGGCACAAACTGTGTGGTGTGAAAAGGCAACTCCAGAGGACTTAATTCTTCAGGTATTGTCTGGACTTCGTGGCAAAACTGAAAAGACAAGCCTGCAGCCTGATGGGCTGCAGAGACAGTGGAGTCCAGTCTCTCTTCCATCAGAGTGCAGAGACTCATGTCCAGCATTTCAAAAGCCAGACAGGTTCATCCTTGGTGCTGAAAACACTCAAAGAAATGTTTGTCTCAGCTGGGTCAAGAACACTGAGGACGTCTCACATGGATGCATGAGGAGAAAAGAAGACCAAACATGTCACCAAATTATACAAACAGATGTGAACCATTCAGAAAATGTGTGAGAAGAAGAATATAAAAGATGATCTGCCTCTTTTTCAGTGTCTTGCTGAAAGTCTGTGTCTGCCTTTATGATTTTCAGAGCCACCATCACTGCTGTACTTCAATTTGGCATTTGGTTACGTTTCCATATCACCCCTCACCAATAAACTCAAGGACAGAATAATTAAATGATCCGCTAATGATGAGGTCACCTTGCTCCACTTCACTGGTGTCAGAGGTCACAGGTGTATCTGTGACCTCTGGCACTACCTCACATTACCAAAACACCATGGCCAAGACCAAAGAGCTGTCTAAGGACACCAGGAACAAAACTGTAGACCTGCACAAGGCTGGGATGGGCTACAGGACAACAGGCAAGCAGCTTGGTGAGAAGACAACAACTGTTGGCATCATTATTAGAAAATGGAAGAAACAAGATTTTTTTTTAATCTTTTTTTTTTTTTTTTTTTTACCAGTTTAGTCCCATTGAGATCAAGATCTCTTTTGCAAGGGAGACCTGGGCAACTATAATGTTTCCAGTTCATCTAACCTGCATGTCTTTAAATCTGGGAGGAAACCAAAACGCCCGGAGGAAACAACGCAAACACGGGGAGAACTCCACACAGAAAGGCCACAGGATGACCTTTTTGCTGTGAAGCAACAGTACTCACCACTAGGCCACCGTGCTGCCCAGATGACTGTCAATCTTCCTTGGTCTGGGGCTCCATGCAAGATCTCGCCTCGTGGGGTAAGGATGATTCTGAGAAAACCCAGAACTACTCAGTGACCTGAAGAGAGCTGAGACCACAGTCGCAAAGATTACATTAATAACACACTACACCGTCATGGTTTAAAATCCTGCAGGGCACGCAAGGTCTCCCTGCTCACGCCAGTGACCATCTGGATGACTCAGAGGAGGCATGGGAGAAGGCACTGTGGTCAGATGAGGCCAAAATAGAGCTTTTTGGTATCGACTTCTCTCGTCGTGTTTGGAGGATGAGAACAACCCCTAGGAAACCATCCCAACCATGAAGCATGGGGGAGGAAACTTTTTTTTTGGGGGGGGGGGGGGGGGTTCTGCAAAGGGGACATGACGACTACACCATAATGAAGGGAGGATGATAGAGCCATGTATCATGAAAAGTTGCAAACAACCTCCTTCCCTCAGTAAGAGCATTGAAGATGGGTCATGGCTGGGTCTTCCAGCATGACAATGACCCCAAACACACAACCAGGGCAACTAAGGAGGGGCTCCGTAAGAAGCATTTCGAAGTCCTGGAGTGGCCTGGCCAGTCTTCAGACCTGAACTCAAATTCTTTGGATGGAGCTAAAACCTGAAAGATCTGGAGAAGATCTGTATGGAGGAGTGGACCAAAATCCCTGCTGCAGTGTGCAAACTTGGTCAAGAACTACAGGAAACGTTTGACCTCTGTAATTGCAAACAAAGGTTTCTGTACCAAATATTAAGGTATGTTTTTCTATTGTATCAAATACTTATTTCATGCAATAAAATGCAAATTAATTATTTCAAAATCATACAGTGTGATTTTCTGATTTTTTTTTTTTTAGATTCTGTCTCTCACAGTTGAAGTGTACCTACGATACAAATTACAGCCCCTCAACCTGTCATTTGAGCTCCATCCAGCCTCGCGTGGCTCGTGTCACCACATATGATCCACGTCAAGCCACATATGATCCATGGGTTTGGTCCAAACCTACAGCCCTCCCACACCTTGTCCCTTTAAGGTGTGGGTTTTCAATTCACAGCATCCATTCAAGATGTCACATTTTTTAAACGCAGTCCAAAAAAGATGCTGTACTGACTGCGCGCTCCTGGATACAAATTCTGACAGGGATAACTACACTCAACCAAAATATAAACGCAACACTTTTGTTTTTGCTCCCATTTTGTATGAGATGAACTCAAAGATCTAAAACGTTTTCCACATACACAATATCACCATTTCCCTCAAATATTGTTCACAAACCAGTCTAAATCTGTGATAGTGAGCACTTCTCCTTTGCTGAGATAATCCATCCCACCTCACAGGTGTGCCATACCAAGATGCTGATTAGACACCATGATTAGTGCACAGGTGTGCCTTAGACTGCCCACAATAAAAGGCCACTCTGAAAGGTGCAGTTTTATCACACAGCACAATGCCACAGATGTCGCAAGATTTGAGGGAGCGTGCAATTGGCATGCTGACAGCAGGAATGTCAACCAGAGCTGTTGCTCATGTATTGAATGTTCATTTCTCTACCATAAGCCATCTCCAAAGGCGTTTTAGAGAATTTGGCAGTACATCCAACCAGCCTCACAACCGCAGACCACGTGTAACCACACCAGCCCAGGACCTCCACATCCAGCATGTTCACCTCCAAGATCGTCTGAGACCAGCCACTCGGACAGCTGCTGAAACAATCGGTTTGCATAACCAAAGAATTTCTGCACAAACTGTCAGAAACCATCTCAGGGAAGCTCATCTGCATGCTCGTCCTCCTCATTAGGGTCTCGACCTGACTCCAGTTCGTCGTCGTAACCGACTTGAGTGGGCAAATGCTCACATTCGCTGGCGTTTGGCACGTTGGAGAGGTGTTCTCTTCACGGATGAATCCCGGTTCACACTGTCCAGGGCAGATGGCAGACAGCGTGTGTGGCATCGTGTGGGTGAGCGGTTTTCTGATGTCAATGTTGTGGATCGAGTGGCCCATGGTGGCGGTGGGGTTATGGTATGGGCAGGCGTCTGTTATGGACGAAGAACACAGGTGCATTTTATTGATGGCATTTTGAATGCACAGAGATACCGTGACAAGATCCTGAGGCCCATTGTTGTGCCATACATCCAAGAACATCACCTCATGTTGCAGCAGGATAACGCACGGCCCCATGTTGCAAGGATCTGTACACAATTCTTGGAAGCTGAAAATGTCCCAGTTCTTGCATGGCCGGCATACTCACCGGACATGTCACCCATTGAGCATGTTTGGGATGCTCTGGACCGGCGTATACGACAGCGTGTACCAGTTCCTGCCAATATCCAGCAACTTTGCACAGCCATTGAAGAGGAGTGGACCAACATTCCACAGGCCACAATTGACAACCTGATCAACTCTATGCGAAGGAGATGTGTTGCACTGCATGAGGCAAATGGCAAATGGTGGTCACACCAGATACTGACTGGTATCCCCCCCCCAATAAAACAAAACTGCACCTTTCAGAGTGGCCTTTTATTGTGGACAGTCTAAGGCACACCTGTGCACTAATCATGGTGTCTAATCAGCATCTTGGTATGGCACACCTGTGAGGTGGGATGGATTATCTCAGCAAAGGAGAAGTGCTCACTATCACAGATTTAGACTAGTTTGTGAACAATATTTAAGGGAAATGGTGATATTGTGTATGTGGAAAAAGTTTTAGATCTTTGAGTTCATCTCATACAAAATTTGAGCAAAACCAAAAGTGTTGCGTTTATATTTTTGTTGAGTGTACTTTGACACGACACGGACCAGTGTGCGCCAGGCTGCTAACTGTTGTCCAGAGTCAAATGCAGCCATTCTGTGCATTCACCCAGCTCTCTGTGACCACACACACACACACACACACACACACACACACACACACACATACACACAAAATTAATTTCTTCCACAGCTTACAATCAAAGTGATACAACTTTTAACTTTGTGTTATGTCTGCAAAAACGCTCTTTTGCATGCGCTCATTCTGTGTTCCTGGGCAGCTCTGCGTGCCTTCTTACAGCTTCGCTAGCGTTATTTCTTCTGCGGCTTTAACCTCCTACCACCCACCTCATTTTGGCTTGCTATCTGACAAATACAAAGTGAAATTTCCCATCGATGGGATATACAGGCTTCAAAAGGGGTTAAACACACAGCTACTTTTATACCGTAATCCAACTTTCAACTTTGTGTTCATCTGTTATTCACTGCAAAATCACTCTTTTGTGAGCTCACGTTTTGCATAAAAAAGCTCGTGTTTGGTACCAGTCATTCCATCAGTGCGCGCACACACAGCAGAGCTCATCTGATCCACTAACAAGATATTAAATCTATCATAGACATACTTTTACAGCTAGGAACGAACATGCAACTGTTTTACCAAGCTATAAAAACATTAAAAATAGTTATCTTTAAGCTGTTCCAAAATACGTTCCTCATGGAGCAGGAGAAAGTGAAAATAGGGTCCAGATTAAATAGTCTTCTGTAATTCCAGAAGTGATTAGAGGTGTTTTCAACATCCAAGGTTTGACAGAAAATGATTAATCCGCTACAAAATGATTATTTTATATACAGCATCCAGCGCAGAGAGCAGGTGGGATTGGGTGCATAAGAGGGTTGAGCTGCTCCAAAAATAGCGTCTCAGGTCCTCGTAGCTGCCAGGTGCTGGGATAATGGGCTTCTAGCAGCCTCGTCTTTACCACAAACATGCATCTATAATCCTCGTTTTTCCTCGTAGTAACTCGTACACAAACTGCCCGACGCTCTTGTTGCTAAATTTTGAACATCTTGAAATTAGCACCACGCTCAGAGATGAGCCTTGTTAACTGAAGATACTGCCTCTAAGAGCCTCTCAGAGCCACCATTCTCCCACAACAGCTGAATAAATCCTCTTGTAGAAGAAAAAAAAAACATGCTGCGTGGCTCATTATTCATCCTTCATTATTTGGTGGGACCAAGGCTTCAGTCCAATTAAGGGTCACAGGGGGCTGGAGCCTATCCCAGCAGTCATAGAGCGCAATAGAGCGCGCAGTGTGTATATATATATATATACACACACACACACACACACACACACACACACACACACACACACACTGAACTAAAATATAAATGCGACACTTGTTTTTGCTCCCATTTTTCATGAGAGCAACTCAAAGTTCTAAAACATTTATTATGTACACAAAAGACCTATTTCTCTCAAATACTGTTCACAAATCTGTTCTAAGGCACACTTTAGGGACCTTCAACTACAGTACTTACTCCAGTTAAGGGTCACGGGGAGCTGGAGTCTGTCCCAGCAGGTATCAAACATGAGGCGGTGTATTGTCAAAAACATTTCAAATTGAAATTAAAATATAATTTAATCCTACCAGACATGTTAGATCTTGTTCAAATGTGAACTGTATGTTCAGTCGCTACCAAAGTATGTGGTTACGTGTGGAACTCCAGGTAGTGGGCGACAGCAGGGGAGTGACAAATGTCTGGACCACTCGACATCGTTCTCTCTATCCAGTCACGGGCATCCTCTGACTGCATGAGAGAGAGATTCCTCAGTAACACCGATTGCACCTTTTCACATACAAAATCAGTGTGTGCTCCACATTTCTTCTCACATCATGTGAACTTAAAAACACAAGGAACCCCAAGAAAAAAAATACTCCAAGATCTGAGATCACTCCTCAAGCAGTCAGAACACCCCAACCTAAAACATTAAGATGTCATGAATAAAAAAATAAATAAATAAAGAGTGAGAATTAAAAATGAGATCAGAACCAAGGATTGGAAGAGGGGTCTGGGTATTTTACTCTGAATAGGAAAGACAGTAAGAAGTGCTGAGATTAATAATAAAAAAAAAAATCAGTGCAATACCACAGATAATAAAAATCATATCTGAAGTTTGGATACATTTGAATGTGGATGCTGCCTGTTTTTGCTACTGTTGATCCACGTTATTGAATGTATAGTAGCCGGCCCCATGAGGAAGGTGGAGTGTTTCCCCTTACATGTGACATACAAGTTCCTGCTGTTTTGTCTCAAATGTCCTCAGTCAGATTAATGTGTTTGTTGTTTTAGTCCTTATTTGAATTTATTAATTCATTTTGAGTGACATAAAAGCATTTTGTCTTGTTGAGAAACTGTTTTTAATCCATTATGAATAATTTGTCCATCTCTGTCGTACCCTAAATCAAAGTTCAGTCAAGACAGTGGTATGAGACACAGTAGTGGAGACATAGAAATGCTTATTTATTTATGTCAGACGTTAGATTCCTCTTTTGGTTATCTGGGCTTACAGTCCTGTACAGGGTGAGAAGTACAACTCTCTGGGAAGGACTCTTGAGTAGAGCTGCTGCTTTTTCACATTGAAAGGAGCCAGCTGAGGTGGTTCAACCATTTGGTGAGGATGAACCATGACTGTCTCCCTTAGCAGGTCTTCCAGGCACGTCCAACTGGGAAGAGGCCCCGGGGCAGGCCCAGGACACGCTGGGGGGATAATATTTCACAGATGGCTTGGGAGCACCCTGTAATCCTTCGCGAAGACTTACAGGACTTGGCCGATGACTGGGTACTGCTACCATGACCTGGACACGGATAAGCGGCAGAAAATGAATGAATAAATAGTACAAACTGTACTGAACAAACAAATAGAGTAACTCATCTACGTATGGAACAGGGACCTGGATTTTCTTGCTGTATGTCCCACTGTATGTAACAGAGTGCAAAGAAAAACAATTTTGAGTTTAAATCATTAGCAATCACAACATTTTGGCTTTCCAACATCAGGCACGCATTCATTTTAATAAAGCATAAATGGCTCATCTGCACATTACAGCTGTGGTTGCTTGTTGGATGAGCAGTACAGCTGCAAACTTGATATTTTTAAACCATCCAGAGAATTATGGAATAGTGCATAGTTCTGGTTTGACAGACTAAATCCTGGGCTGCTGTTTGCCTTGGCAGTGAGACAAGAAGGCAAATCTCCAGCTGGCCTAACACAGTCTCAGCTATCCAGGTTATGATAAAAAAAAAAAAAAATGTCTGAATCAAGTCCAAGACCACAAAAATACAGTCCAATCATGTAGGAACATTAACTCCAGTCAGACGGCATGCAGCAGTCAGATTAAATATAACAAAAGGATATTCTGGATCAGCAGCGTATGCCCCTTATTTGTTAAGGCAGAATGCATAAGGTGTAAACATTATGCTGAACTAGCGCAGCTGTGCAAATATTTGGTACACTGTTGATGTCCCCAAAACTTTATGCACATGCCTTTCAATGTGAAAGTACCAGAATTTTCACCAGTGGTGACAAAGTGCATTACAGTTCTATGTCCACGCTAAACAGACGTCAAAACTTATAGAGTTAGAAAAGGATATTAAAGAACTTGAAACTGAAATTAATATACTGGAGACAGATGAGACCAAACAGAAGCTGGCTATTGATTTTTTTCACCATATTTTTTTGTTATTTTATTTGGAACAGCAGACGCTCCAGACTGCGCCTGACCTTGTTGTACTTACCCTATGACAGAGGAGGATTAGGAATGCCTTTCCTCCAGGGATACTATTGGGCAGCACAGTTAAGAGCAGCCTTATATTGGTTTTGGACCTAAAACAGCATTACAATGCGTGATGATGGAAATCCCTTTGTTAGAAATACTGTAAAAAGTTGGCATGGGATGTTAAATTACCTTAAAGAAAATGCTCCTTTGTCCCAATTCACCCCTATTTGGGGGAATAGGAATTTTACTCTAGGCACCAATGATGCTGGTTTTAAGTCATGGGTGGATAAAAGTATCAGTCAAGTATCAGATCTATATGACAATGATGTTCTTTTAAGTTTCAGTGAAATCAAGGAGAAGTTTACTATTAACTCAAAACACTTTTTCAAATTTCTTCAGATAAGAAGCTTTACACCAACGACTCAAAATTCCTTAGCTGTCCCACTCAGAATTCTTTGGAACTGACAGCTGTGAACCAATATGGAGCAGCAAGACTCATCTCCAGATTTTACCAAATCATTATAGCTGGAAGTAAAGAATCCTCTGAGGATAAATGACTTGCATGGTGTACAGATCTTAACGAGGAAATTAGTGTAGAAGAATGGAAGGATATGTGTTTACAGTGTCGGGTTCAAACAATAAATACACGGTTCAAGTTATTACAGTATAAATGGTTGATGAGAATGTACAATACCACTGAGGTACTACTACATCGTATTTACCCTGACACACCTGATACATGTGTCAAATGTGGTATTCATAAAGGTAGTTTATACCATTGTTTTTTTTTTGGGAATGTTCCACCATTCAAGAGTTTTGGAAGGAGATTATTACAATCTTATCGAAGGTAGCAAATGAACCTCTTCCTCTGTGTCCTAAACTCTGTACATTTGGACTTTTTCTGGAAAATTGTGCACTGAGGAAGTTTCAGAAGAATGATGGTCATACTGTGTCCCCTTGAAGTCATGGAAATCAGTTCATAGACCAAGTAAGCAAAGTTTGGTTGAGGAGCTATTGCAGTGTATTGCTATGGAGAAAAACTCACACATACAGTAGTTAAGGGAAAATATAAGACTTTTGTGAGTCATTTATGAAATTTCTGGAAGGCGATGATTTTATCGTAGCCCTGTAGCCTGCTGTTTCTGTGCATACATATTACATACCTGATGATAAGCAACTGCTAAAATAATTAAACCATGTCACTTAATTTTTCTTCTCCAGTTTGGAATGTTGTGTGCTTTAGAGTAATAATGGATGTGCCTTTTTTTTCTAGTGTATGTGTTGTTTCTGTATGTCTTTTCTGTAATAATTGAAAAAAGTTAATAAAGATATTTGTCAAAAAAAACAGACATCAGAGATCTCATGCTCAAAGACTTGTGTGGATTTCCCACTGAAACATGGCGTACGCTAAAACCCAAAAACTGTCGGATGCACAAAAAAGTCAGATGTATGAAAGTGTGCGTACGCATGGATCCAAGCACGCGCCTTTTGTACATCCCAATCAATGTGGAATTGAGCACACATGCAGTATTACCAAACTCCTCCCTGTCCACACCCCATTTAAATATGCAAATTTATTTAAATAGGGCCTGAGACC
Organism: Thalassophryne amazonica; assembly: GCF_902500255.1. NCBI lineage: Eukaryota > Metazoa > Chordata > Actinopteri > Batrachoidiformes > Batrachoididae > Thalassophryne > Thalassophryne amazonica. The sequence continues at coordinate 42,481,531 of NC_047107.1, forward strand.
TGGAATTCCCCTCTCTAATCATTCAACATGAACAAAGAACAGAAATTATACGTAAATTGTAAGTGTGAGCTACAGATGAAGTGGAAACATGCAGGGATATTTTATTTGGTACCCTGTCAAGCAGAATAAACATGAAACAGAAAAGAAGTGAGTGGTAGTGTGTGTGTGTGTGTGTGTGTGAGGATCTAAACACTGTGGGCTCAGAGCAGCGCAGACACACTGAAGTTAAAAGACATGAGGTGCACCATGGCTGTTAGTGTGTGGCATTCACAACTTTACAGACGTGTTTATTGACAAATACTGAACACCAGGAGACAATTGGGGGCTTGTTAAGAAGCTCTGCAGCTCTAGTTTCACTATGAAGAAACAAACAAACAAAAATAACAATATAATATTAATAACAAAAAACATATTTGAATGCACACATGCCCAAATGTCCCCGCACTGGTTCTCATTCAGAACAATTACACAAATAAACTATTTACTCACCAAGCAGCTACCCATCACACACCATGCCAGCCTCTAGTTTGTTCCATGTTGTTAGTCAAGTGTCAGGCTTTGGGTCCTGTTTGTTGCTTTCCTGGTTTTGGTTTGCTTATATTGTTTTGTCTCTTGCTGGGGGTTTTTTCCTGTCTGGATCTGTCTGTCGCTTTCTCTGTTGTCTGTCTGTGTTTTCTGGTGGTGGGTGTGTCCTTCCCCCTGACCACTCCTTCTTTCTGGGGCGTTCCACACACACCTGCTCTCAATCTGTACCTCATCACCTGGGTGCACATAAGCTCCTTTGTTTGCCTCATTTCTTCGCCAGATTGTTGCGCCTTGTGCCTACTCTCCAGCTCTGTATTGTATTCTTGTCCTGCCTGCTTCACATGTGTTACGACTACCTGCCTGTATCCTCGACCACGCCTACTGCCTGATGTTTCTGTTTGTATCACTCTTGTTGGACTGCCTTTCCGTGTGCCGAACCTCATTTACTGTTTCAGTAAACTGCTGTGTCTTACAGAGCTTGTTGTCAGAGTCCTGCATTTGCGTCCAGCCTATTCCGCCCTTCAGACCTGTCATCAAGATGAATGAGTCATGCACTGAAGCAGGCCACCTAGCCATGATGTTAGTTAAATGCATTTGTGCATCACATATGATTTGAACATTAATGGAATGAAATGTTCCCTATTAACCAAAAAAAATTCATCATATGATGGCGCCTTTATAGCAATATGTGTGCAGTCAATAGCTCTGATTACATTAGGGAAACTGGCTCTCGCTGTAAATGGCACTTTAATGTTGGAATGTGATGTACCTGGATGACATTTGGATGATTGCGTTCCACACAGCTGGCGTGGCTCGGCTCAAGGTTGACTGGCACATTCCTGACCGATCGGCCAGCTCCCGCTGGAATGCCTCTGTTACCAGGGAACGCAGCGTGGTCAGCACCTATGTGGGCACAGACAACCCCTGGCTCCTTGTCGTATTGCACTCTGGGCCGACCGCAGTTCTGTACGCAACTCCAGTAACACTGTTTTTATGTAACACAGGTTTTATGTTAAACATTCCAAAAGGCCGACTGCATTGCAACTATGGAAAGTATTATGTAGAAATTGTCAGTGAAAATATGTTAATTTGTGTGTATTCCTTGTGTGCTTAATTTGCATAAACATTCAAAATGCTGTGTGCATCTTTTATTGTTTGCATTGGTGCCACTGTAGGGTCTGAATTATTCCACAGTCGGACCCTCTTCTGCTGATATTCATGTGCACAATGTACAGGTTGAAATGAAAAGAGGGGCACTCAGTAGAGTGCATGCCTTTGCCATCAGGCCCTTCAAATGTATGAGCCTCAGAAACATAAAATCCACCCATAGCCTGTCATATCCACCGGGTCTGGACCTGCATATCGTTCTGAAAATTAAAATCCTACATATGTGTGATTTTCTACTGTTACTTCAGATTGACAAATTATTTCATGACAAACCCACAAAACTGCAGAAAAATGCTCTCTGATGAAATTGGAACCAGTTTTTCCTGGATCAGTTCCTGGGGTTGGATACACACAAGAATTTAATAAGTTCATTCTTGGCCTGTGTCCCACCCCTCTAACAAATCTGAGGAAATGGGTCCATAAGTTTTTAAATGATCAACAAACTGACTTGACCTAATAGTGGAAGTGATAAAATAGAAAATCATAATAAGGAAACCTGTAAACCTGTGTTTGATGATGGTGTTTAAAATTTAAAGTGCATAATTGCTTGCTGGAGTATTGAAATTCGCTCTCTCTCCTTTGGTATGCCGTTGTCTCTGAAAGTCTCAGCACAAGCTGCAGCTGTCATCACACATGGCCTGCATACAGCAGCAGCTCCTCCCTCAGGTGTTTCACGCTGCAGCTTACAAAACAGACCACCGGAGTCTCCGTCTCAAACCGAAACTCCACACAGACATGCAACATAGTTTTTATTATGCTATAATGCTGGCTTCACTTTGGCCAGTTCACCCTGCAAAGAAAGTGAAATGAGCTTGATTTGTTTTGTCCTTTATAGCATTTTCAAGACTGATTCAAAGGATTCAAAGGATTCAAAAGAATTTTATTGTCATATGCACAACATTTCCCTGCACAATGAAATGTGTCTACTGCATTTAACCCATCCTAATTGCCAGTAGGAGCAGAAGTCGCCATTAGGCGCCCGGGGACCAGCTCCAGATGTACATCCCTGCCTTGGTCAACAGCAGGGCTGAGCAAACCAAGACCGACCCATAACAAACGACACACAACACACAACACACATAGGCTGGCCCGGTACATAAACACATATTAAAAAAGCACATTATTGCCCACATCATTACCCACAGCAAAATTTAAGGTCCAAGAATGTAAGTTGTGCTCCCCTCCATGAAAGGGAGTGATCTCATGCTGGATTCTAACCAGGTGCTTTTCTCAGACTGTGGGATGTGCAAACTGGCCTTGGGATATAATAAAGGTTTCATAGGTGTACTCAGAACCGGCACATGTAAGTAAGTCCCTTTGGCTTCTCCCTTGTTTAAGACTGATCACCACAGCAGATCAAAGGTGGACCCACAGGTTGATTTGGCACATGTTTTAAGCCGGATGCCCTCCTTGACGCAGCTCCACACTACAAGGAGAATGGGCAGGGGTGGCTTTGAACCAGTGTACCAGTTTATCTTCTCCCCTGGATATTCTCCACCCCGGGGGGAAGTTGTCCTAGGATATCTAACCCCCCCACATAGCAAGTCTGCTGCAGTATTATCACACATTTCATGCTACCCAGATTTATACATGGCTGACAGAGTGGAAACAACACTGATATTACATGTCTCAATGATGTGGTCTTGCCCTGGACTGCCTGTAGGCCATTTCATAGAAAACCTATTTCCATCTTGACCACATATCTACTTGTGGATGTACAAAGGTTGGCTATAGCAGCAAGATTCTCCATCCTAACCCTAACCTTCCACACTGGAAGCAAACAGACTTAACTGCCTGACCACCACCCCTGCCACCAGCATATGTGGAAAATGAATAAATGAATATTCTTGGTCTGTCCAATGTTATATTGACAGTATTGTACAGTTTTAGCATTAAGGCTATCTGTCTCAAAAAGGGTTCCACTACAATCCCACCATTCGGTACATACTCTGTGAATGTGTAAACAGATAATTGTTTAAAGTGATAACAAGTAAGCACTACATCGGCTCTTATCCCCAGACATCCGTTGGACACAGGTTAATTCCTCAAGCAAAGCCTATTCTCTTTTATAGCCAGCTGGACAAAGATATTCTTTCATTTTCTCTACCCACTGACTCCAGTCAAGGGTTACAGGGGGCTGTCATAGGATGTGAGGCGGGGTACACAACACCTTATCTCTCTAAGCTATGCCCTCAACATGATAATTCAAGATGAAAATACAAGGCATTCAGAGATTGCATACAAAGTGACCAATCCACAGATAAAACCTGAACTGCTTTACTTCTGTTTTATTTATTTTACTAGATCTTATTTTACATTTTATTTATTTTACTATGTCTTATTGTACTTCTTCCTTTATTCCTGTGTATTTTATTATATCTTATCTTTGTTTTATTGTGTTTATTATGTGTTTTTATGTATGACAATGTTTCTATTTTAATGCTGTCATTTTTGTGCTGGTGAGCCGAAGACAATTTTCCACCTCAGTGGACAAAAATAATTATTCTATTCTATTCTATTCTATTCTATTCTATTCTATTCTATTCTACCTCTCCCAAGGCCATATGTTCCCCAAAGTCAAAATACCCACTTTCACTGATGTTGAACATCAAGCATCGGGCTTTGTTTCCTAAGAATTTATGAAAATGCTCATAACACTTCATCAACACCATCTGAAAACTGGTGTGAGGAACTACAGTTACACACACCTGCTCACAACAGTTGATCAGGATAAATTGGTAACTCTTTGAGATCAATGTTGCTGTCTTTCTAACATTCTTCTGAATCCTGGATCCAGAATATGTTGCAGATTGACTCAAAAACAACAGAAATTATTTCCTCAGACATTATTCATGTGCTCACCAGTGTTGAAGATCTCGAGACTGGCCTCAAGCTTGAGGCCAACTATTTATTTATTTTTGATGCCTCGTTGTGTAATGTCCTTTTTTGGTCTTGGTCTTCTAGAATAAGCCAAGGCCACTTGTATTTACTTGTTTTTCACGGTGTTTACTTCCCACCAAGCAAAAATGCGTCCATCATGGTAACTTTCCACATATGATGGTCTACGCGTGCAATGCTTGATTGCATTGTTTTACAGTAATAGTAATACACGCACACATAGACACATGCTATGCTATGCTACATCTATAAGTACTAATGTGTTAAAAATCTTCCAAAACAGCCTTGTTACTACCCAAGCATTATTATATTCCTTTACATCAAAGTAGTTTTATTATTGCAACTGATTTTGGTTTCATAACTGAGAATAATTTAACATTTACAGACTTGTTTTATTTTCTTGTAGGCATGAGGAGGTACTAGAGGCAGGTGCACATGGAAGGTTGGAGGCATCTATGCAGTTCAGTTAAATTTCTTTAAGAACTGTCTCTGAGCTCTTTGAGTTACCTCACTTGTTTTGTTGCTTTTGATACATGGCCTGTCTTTCCATGTGATTTTGACTGTAGATGTAGAAGAAGATAACTAATATTGGCCGCTGAACCAACCAAAACCAGTTCTGTCTTTATTTTTACGGTTATGAAGTTATTGTTAACAGACACTCATTCAATTGTGCTCCTGTAGTCAGGAGAGGGGGTTTTCCAAAGAGGTTAGTGTGTTTGGTTTCAGTGTAGAAGATGCCTGGTTCAAACCCCACCCCTGCCACATTTCTTCATGTAAGGGCCCTGTCTCACTGGCATTTAGGAGGATTTGCATATGGATTGCGTACAAAATTGGCTCATATTTGCTTAACATCCGCAATATGCGTGAAAAACATGCTTGTATGAGTCGGCCGACACCCGTACACATCCGCAATTATCCTTAGAGGCACGTTTTCCATTGCCAGGATTTTTGAGTTGCACAAAATTTTGGCTGCGGATGACATCCACCTTACATACCCCATACATACTCCATACATACACAATACATAATCAAATATGCGCTGTATATTCGCCGTCATCTGCTGATATCAACAACTGACAGGGATTTGCGGCTTGGCAGCGGACTGGGACAGTGTGTAAAACAGATATTTTGCGTGCCCATCATGTCCACATGACGAACTAAAATAAGTTGTAGCGACTGCATACAGACTGGCCACGAAAAAGCGTTTTTATTACGTCTGCTTTGCATCTGATTTGCGGCGGATGCAAATGGCTCTAATCACCTTCTGAATCACAGAGGAGGCTGCAGCTGGGCTGTTTGCGCATACGCGCGCGAATAGCCCAGCTGCAGAAATCATTTTGAGCCATCTAAAAAGGTAATTATTTGACTTGTTTACATTGTCAAGGCTTGATAAAACAGTTGCGTGTTGTTTCATTCTTGTCTGCAGTTGTTACAGTATTTATTCCTATGTTTATAACAGATTTAACTTCTTGTTATAATCATTCAGATGAGCTGCACTCTGATGCAATCCGCTGATGTCACCACTTGCCTTGTTCACTGCTTGTTTACTCTAGTCAACTTGTCCAAGTCCAGCAAATGCTCCAGAGGCTGTATTGTTGGTGTGAATAGTGATGCCGAAAGGAGCGAGTGCGCTTCTATTATGACCACAATGCAGATGCCGTGCACGCACAACACGTGCGCAATGCATTCATAATACACCTGTAATACTGCTGTGATAATCGCAATGCGTCTGATCCGTTTCCTCACTACATGCATTATACAACCGTGATTGTTCATCATATATTCGCAGTGATGCCGGTATTTGGTTAGACTCTTTCTCTCCGATTGTTCTGTCTGAGTTATTTTCATTAGTTACTTCCTCCAAACCATCAACATGTCTATTAGACCCCATTCCTACCAGGCTGCTCAAGGAAGCCCTACCATTATTTAATGCTTCGATCTTAAATATGATCAATCTATCTTTATTAGTTGGCTATGTACCACAGGCTTTTAAGGTGGCAGTAATTAAACCATTACTTAAAAAGCCATCACTTGACCCAGCTATCTTAGCTAATTATAGGCCAATCTCCAACCTTCCTTTTCTCTCAAAAATTCTTGAAAGGGTAGTTGTAAAACAGCTAACTGATCATCTGCAGAGGAATGGTCTATTGGAAGAGTTTCAGTCAGGTTTTAGAATTCATCATAGTACAGAAACAGCATTAGTGAAGGTTACAAATTATCTTCTTATGGCCTCAGACAGTGGACTCATCTCTGTGCTTGTTCTGTTAGACCTCAGTGCTGCTTTTGATACTGTTGACCATAAAATTTTATTACAGACATTAGAGCATGCCATAGGTATTACAGGCACTGCACTGCGGTGGTTTGAATCATATTTATCTAATAGATTACAATTTGTTCATGTAAATGGGAAATCTTCTTCACAGACTAAGGTTAATTATGGAGTTCCACAAGGTTCTGTGCTAGGACCAATTTTATTCACTTTATACATGCTTCCCTTAGGCAGTATTATTAGACGGCATTGCTTACATTTTCATTGTTACGCAGATGATACCCAGCTTTATCTATCCATGAAGCCAGAGGACACACACCAATTAGCCAAACTGCAGGATTGTCTTACAGACATAAAGACATGGATGACCTCTAATTTCCTGCTTTTAAACTCAGATAAAACTGAAGTTATTGTACTTGGCCCCACAAATCTTAGAAACATGGTGTCTAACCAGATCCTTACTCTGGATGGCATTACCCTGACCTCTAGTAATACTGTGAGAAATCTTGGAGTCATTTTTGATCAGGATATGTCATTCAAAGCGCATATTAAACAAATATGTAAGACTGCTTTTTTGCATTTACGCAATATCTCTAAAATTAGAAAGGTCTTGTCTCAGAGTGATGCTGAAAAACTAATTCATGCATTTATTTCCTCTAGGCTGGACTATTGTAATTCATTATTATCAGGTTGTCCTAAAAGTTCCCTGAAAAACCTTCAGTTAATTCATAATACTGCAGCTAGAGTACTGATGGGGACGAGAAGGAGAGAGCATATCTCACCCATATTGGCCTCTCTTCATTGGCTTCCTGTTAATTCTAGAATATAATTTAAAATTCTTCTTCTTACTTATAAGGTTTTGAATAATCAGGTCCCATCTTATCTTAGGGACCTCATAGTACCATATCACCCCAATAGAGCGCTTCGCTCTCAGACTGCAGGCTTACTTGTAGTTCCTAGGGTTTGTAAGAGTAGAATGGGAGGCAGAGCCTTCAGCTTTCAGGCTCCTCTCCTCTGGAACCAGCTCCCAATTCAGATCAGGGAGACAGACACCCTCTCTACTTTTAAGATTAGGCTTAAAACTTTCCTTTTTGAAAAAGTTTATAGTTAGGGCTGGATCAGGTGACCCTGAACCATCCCTTAGTTATGCTGCTATAGACTTAGACTGCTGGGGGGTTCCCATGATGCACTGAGTGTTTCTTTCTCTTTTTGCTCTGTATGCACCACTCTGCATTTAATCATTAGTGACTGATCTCTGCTCCCCTCCACAGCATGTCTTTTTCCTGGTTCTCTCCCTCAGCCCCAACCAGTCCCAGCAGAAGACTGCCCCTCCCTGAGCCTGGTTCTGTTGGAGGTTTCTTCCTGTTAAAAGGGAGTTTTTCCTTCCCACTGTCGCCAAGTGCTTGCTCACAGGGGGTCGTTTTGACCATTGGGGTTTTTACGTAATTATTGTATGGCCTTGCCTTACAATATAAAGCGCCTTGGGGCAACTGTTTGTTGTGATTTGGCACTATATAAATAAAATTGATTGATTGATTCATTGATATATATTATTAATTTATCCGTAATTCATACTGGGACATTTGTCAATTTTAGCCATTTTTGTTGCAGACAACAACGAATGCACGTAATTTGTGTACTCATTTCATGCGCAATTAATCCTCTCCCCAGTGGGACAGGGCCCTAATGTGGAGTTGTGTCAAGAAGGGCGCTCGACATAAAAATTGTGCGTATTCACTGTGGCGTCCCCAATTGAAAAGAAGGAAGCAGCCAGTGGGACTTACTTTAGTTGAGAGGGAGGTGAAAATAATTTTTATAATCCTCGGCCTTGGCCTTGAGTTGTTGTGACCCAGTCTTGACCTTGACCTCGGACACCCAGCACTTGAATTTGGCTTTCCTGCTCACAAAATGTTATTGAAGTTCATTATTATTAATACATTTTTGAATTAAATGTTCCTGAAAGCTTAAAAGTTTTTCTGGATTCTGGATGCAAAATGTGTTCCAGATCAAATTCAAAATAAAATTCCTTGTTTTGTAGAACATTATCCATATCCTCATCACATTTAATCAACATCCTCTCACAAATTTTTGAGTTAAATGTTACTGTGGGCCAGAAATTCTTCTGTATCTTAATTTCAGAATATACTCCAGATCACCTCCAAAATTTAATCACGTATTTCTCAGAATATTATCTATCTGCTCGCCAAATGTAATAGATTAATCTATTCATTACTTTTTTGAGTTATCCTGCTAAAAGGCAAATATTGGTGAAAACATTACCTCCTTGGTGGAGCTAAATACACCCAATGTAAACAACCTAATTTGGAAATAGATCAGCTGAATATGTTTTGGGGATGTTCTGTGCCTTAGTTTATTTCAAAATTAATAACAGGAATGCAGGAGTATCTGAGTCATACTGAATGAGAGGAAACTGTATTTTCATGAAGGGTATATATTGGAGTATGATATTTTCAGAAATTTGCACCCTACTTGTGTGTGTTGTTGCTATATCTCACCGATGCTAAGCAGTGGAATGTATGTATATCACTGGGACTTCCTGAGGATTAGATATGAAGCAGATCTGCCACTGTTATATTTGCAGGAAATTGCCGATGGAGTTGCTCATGAGCAACACTTTAGAAAACATACATTGTCCTTCCAAAATATTTGACTTGATTAGGTTTGAGGATTTTGTATGTAGATAATTTTGAAAACTAATTAAAGGAATGTGTTCTTTTGGGAACTGCTGCTTCTCTGTAGCAAGACATGGATACCTCATGTGAACTGGATATTGCAATACAATTGTTTCTGCTTTGATATTTGTATAGATTTGCAAACTAATGAGGGGTTCATATTTGTGAATGACTCGCTGTATCTTAACAGTGTGTAGTAATGGAAAGTTTATATTTCCTCCATGGGAAAATTGTGTAGAGTAGATCCTTCAGCGTGAGTGTTTTGTGGATGTTTGCATGGACTGTATTTGCATAATAATGATGGGATCTTAATTTTAGATTTGTGCCTACTTGCTTTAAAATGATATTCACACCAAGTACCTCATGTGGAGCAGATACAACAGTATACAACACAAATGTTGCTTGACAGTTGCATACATGTATATACTACGTAATTAGGCAGTGGTGGGCACAGTTCCGCTAATCCACTAACTGCTAACGTTTTCATTAGCGGATTAGCTTTCCAGATAACTTTGAAAACCATCAGTGGACTAATTGGCTTCCGATAAATTTAGTTCCAACAACTTTCAGACCACTAACATATTTTTTCAGGCATAGTAAATAAAGCTTAACAGTTAAAAACATTTATAAAGTCTGAAATTAAAGATTTTAGTGCCTACCTGTTACATGTTTTGTAGCAGACAGGCAGCCATGAATGGTACAGCTCTGTCCTCTGCAGGCAGAATAGAGCTGACTACCAGAGAAAAAGGAAGAGGAAGGGGGGAGAGAGATAATTTCTCTTCACACTATATAAACCTACTGATCATTTCACTGGAGTCTTGCACAGGCAGACAGCTTTGACTTATGGTTATAATTTTAAACAAACTAATTCCAGACAAGTTATTGAAATTAACATCACATCTGTCATTTTACAAAGTGAAAATATCAGCTATATGTTTTAGTTTTAAAGTAATGCACTAATTTTGAAGGTTTTAGCATTTAGACACACATGCCACATTGCGTTATAGGTACATTATTTTCCTGACATCAGTGGTTGGTTGGTCGGTAGGGTATCCTTATTTTAGGATTGTGCCTATATCATCAATGGTTTAACAATAAAAAGTTCATATTTATACCAAAGATACTTAATGTGCAGTGCGTGGAGCCATGTAAGTGCAATTCTGATGTATGTACAAGTTTGTATACTTATGCAGAGATCTTAATTTTGCAGTTCTGCCAATAGCGCACTAATATTTAGCAGTGGAAAGTTCATATTCACGCATTAGGTCCCTCTTGGTATGTACATGTTGCACTATGAGTGTAACTTTCATATTTATATTAATTTACATGAGTCTCACCAGTGCTTTGCAGTGGAAAGTTCATATTCATCTCATGGGTAACTGATATGGAGTAGATGATGCCTTGTATTTCGTGTTAAACAGGCTTGACATAATGACAGTAATTTTAGTGCAGTTACATGGACTGGTAGTGTCTTGTCTCAATCTGTCATAACTGGCAGCCATCAGCCTATGACACGCTCATGGCAAGCATTATGCAACCCATATTTTGCTTGTTTTTATCACTTCCATGGATGATGTGTTGTTTGCTGCAGGGTGAAATGTGAGACAACTATTTGCACTCCTTCTGTTGTCACCATAACCACTCACACCTTTGTTTTTCTGGCCTTTTTTGAAGTGGCTCTGCAAACCGTCTGCCATGTTGGAGCTGGATGGATATGATGACGAGTAAACGTACGCAGCAGCAATAAACTGTGTGTACACCAAGGAGCAGTGTACTTACCAAAAATCCAATGTTATACAATTTAAATAATGGATAAAATACAAGACCCTAACATTGGAGCTGAGTCAATCCTGGATAATGATTCAGAAACAAACAGCAAGCATTTGCTGAAAACCTCATTCGAAACCTTTAACAGATCAAGCAGTGCACGAGCCTCCAGCAGCATACCGGAGCCAAACAGAAAACACATGTGCACAACTTTGAGGTTGATAAGTTGTGCTTAAGTCCCCCTTACAGGACAATACTGCAGGATTTATTTGAAGGTAAAGACAATAAGTATGCATTATGTCCCTATAATATTTTCAGCACAGGTATAAGAGTTTATAATGATTAAACACAATGAAACAAAAAAAAAAAAAACAAGAAAAGTGACTTTCCTCTGTTTCAGACTATGACAATTACACTGGGTTTTATCATAATGTTAAATTAATACATTTTGTAAAAGTATAAGTTGGTCATACATAAACCTGTCCAGGGCGTAGCCCACCTCTTACCCAATTAATTCAAGTCAAGTCTGGGAGCAGGCGCTGGTGGCGTGCTTCATCACATCCACGACAACATGAAACTGTAACCCGGTAAAGAATCGGGTTCCAAAATGTTGATTTATTTCTGTAGTGTTGATTTTGATTCCTCATGGTGTATTTGGGTTGTTGATGTCTGTTATCATTGGTTACATAAGGTGTCCATCACAGTCACTCCTGAAAACTGAAAACTTAGTTGTTTTATTTTACCCCACCGGGTAAACAAGGTGTCAATCATAGTCAATCAATCAATCAATCAATTTTTTTTTTTTAATATAGCGCCAAATCACAACAAACAGTTGCCCCAAGGCGCCTTATATTGTAAGGCAAGGCCATACAATAATTATGTAAAACCCCAACGGTCAAAACGACCCCCTGTGAGCAAGCACTTGGCTACAGTGGGAAGGAAAAACTCCCTTTTAACAGGAAGAAACCTCCAGCAGAACCAGGCTCAGGGAGGGGCAGTCTTCTGCTGGGACTGGTTGGGGCTGAGGGAGAGAACCAGGAAAAAGACATGCTGTGGAGGGGAGCAGAGATCGATCACTAATGATTAAATGCAGAGTGGTGCATACAGAGCAAAAAGAGAAAGAAACAGTGCATCATGGGAACCCCCCAGCAGTCTACGTCTATAGCAGCATAACTAAGGGATGGTTCAGGGTCACCTGATCCAGCCCTAACTATAAGCTTTAGCAAAAAGGAAAGTTTTAAGCCTAATCTTAAAAGTAGAGAGGGTGTCTGTCTCCCTGATCTGAATTGGGAGCTGGTTCCACAGGAGAGGAGCCTGAAAGCTGAAGGTTCTGCCTCCCATTCTACTCTTACAAACCCTAGGAACTACAAGTAAGCCTGCAGTCTGAGAGCGAAGCACTCTATTGGGGTGATATGGTACTACGAGGTCCCTAAGATAAGATGGGACCTGATTATTCAAAACCTTATAAGTAAGAAGAAGAATTTTAAATTATATTCTAGAATTAACAGGAAGCCAATGAAGAGAGGCCAATATGGGTGAGATATGCTCTCTCCTTCTCGTCCCCATCAGTACTCTAGCTGCAGTATTATGAATTAACTGAAGGTTTTTCAGGGAACTTTTAGGACAACCTGATAATAATGAATTACAATAGTCCAGCCTAGAGGAAATAAATGCATGAATTAGTTTTTCAGCATCACTCTGAGACAAGACCTTTCTAATTTTAGAGATATTGCGTAAATGCAAAAAAGCAGTCCTACATATTTGTTTAATATGCGCTTTGAATGACATATCCTTATCAAAAATGACTCCAAGATTTCTCACAGTATTACTAGCGGTCAGGGTAATGCCATCCAGAGTAAGGATCTGGTTAGACACCATGTTTCTAAGATTTGTGGGGCCAAGTACAATAACTTCAGTTTTATCTGAGTTTAAAAGCAGGAAATTAGAGGTCATCCATGTCTTTATGTCTGTAAGACAATCCTGCAGTTTAGCTAATTGGTGTGTGTCCTCTGGCTTCATGGATAGATAAAGCTGGGTATCATCTGCGTAACAATGAAAATTTAAGCAATACCGTCTAATAATACTGCCTAAGGGAAGCATAAAGTGAATAAAATTGGTCCTAGCACAGAACCTTGTGGAACTCCATAATTAACTTTAGTCTGTGAAGAAGATTCCCCATTTACATGAACAAATTGTAATCTATTAGACAAATATGATTCAAACCACCGCAGCGCACTGCCTTTAATACCTACGGCATGCTCTAATCTCTGTAATAAGTCACCCGATTCACAGTTACTCCAACCAGAATGGCTGATATTTATCAGATTGGGGGATGTGCATTTTCCATTGGCTGGAGGTCAGGGGAAGTCGCTTCTCTCAAGCGTAAAAATGGTCAGAGATGAAGCGGGAAAAAGAGAGCTACTATGGACATGAAGCAGAAAAGAGAGATAAGATAAAAGCTCTTCAGAGAGAGCCGTGAGGTGAACGCTAACGAAGCACTCAGAAATATTCACAGGAGAGCAATACAGTCACGAAGGACCGAGTAGATAGAGAGGTTCAGTGCGATAACCGACATCTTGGTTAGGTTTTTGAGATCCTAGAACTGGATTAGAGTTCTTCCTGAAGAGGAAGAAGGTGAGCCACATGTGAACCTGAGTCCAGCCTTGACCCAAGAAGTTTGGATCAAAATTCCCTTTTCCGGAGGAGGCCATTAATCTTCCATTCCATTCTTGAGTACTCCAGTGTGGTAGGAGTATTGCACCATCATTTCACTTACTTTTTTGACCTTACAAGTGGACCTATACTTATAATTATTTTATTGTGACTAAACCGACTAAATGACTTAAGACTGAGACTTATTTTGATCATCACAACGGATGAATCAAACTGTACTGTGTTTATAAAGAAAAGAGCGGGAAACGAACTGGAAAAAGGAACGTTGGAGTTCTGCACAATGATGGGAAAGGCAGAATCCCATTTTGATTGACAGCTATAGGAATGTGAGAATTAGTTTGCAGATTTTGCAGATTTATGCATTTTTAAATTTATGCCAGTGTTTTGTATGTCCTATAAATCAGTCTGTTTTAAAGGCACACAGAGAAGCACACTGAATTAGATGTTATGTAAGAAGATCTAGATGAGTTACTCTCTGCTTCGTTCTTCAGTAAGTGTTTAAAAGTCATCACATGTTAATTAACATCCTGGTTCACAACACAACATCAAAGTATTCATGATTATAAGTCTATCTGGGCACGTGGTAATAATTAGTGGTTTCTGATGTATTTTATTCATGAAAATTACTGATGAGAAACCAAAGCATTTTGAACCACTGAATCAATATGAAGCAAGTGGTTCAGTGTTTTGAAGCTTTGATACAATTTTATATGGCGATATCTGCTGGCCAATCTTTAAAATAACATTTGTATGGAACAATGTCATGAAACAGTCAGGCTCTGTTATGCATGTTTAATAATAGAGGTTCTATGTGCTTCTTGAAATTTTTGATGGTATTTTTGTTTAAGAACATTGATAATATTCTTGTAAAAGTAAGTCCCTTCGGCTGCTCCCTTGTTTTCACTCGGAATCACCACAGCATATCCAAGGTGGACCTGCATGTTGATTCTGACACAAAATTTAATGCCGGATGTCCTTCCTGACACAACTCCACATTACATGGAGAAATGTGGCAGGGGTGGGGTTTGAACTGACAACCTTCTGCACTGAAACCAAGTGCACTAACCACTTGGTAATTAAGCCATCATAAAAGACTGTATGTAATAGAGATATAAATTGTGAAATGCTAGGAACTGTTGACCATTTTACATATTTGAATTTAAATATAAATAAATTGACAAATTTTATTATGTAAGCCGACAATGAGCTTCCCCTCTTTGACAGACCAGCAGACGTCACTTGTTGTAACATACAGTAATACTATTTTTGTTAACCATCCAGTGTGGCTCCAATAGCTTACCGTGTCATCTGTTTCCTTCCACATCACCACCTTGGGTCCTGGATGCCAACCACTCAGGCAGTCAACCTGTCCATTCCCACATCTCTAAAATTACCATCTATCTGTTTGCAGCCAGGTGAACCCTGCGACCTGGAATAAGCAGGGCTTAACTGGAATAAGCAGGTTGAGGAAATGCATGGCTAGATGGATGAATTTTAAAATGACTAAAAACAATTTGAAGCAGGTCACTTTGAAAGTAACTGACAGCGACAACCTAATAAACTCAGTCGTCAAAGAGACATGTTGAAACAACATTTTGCTCATGTTGATGACATAAGATGATCAAATCAAAGGAACATTCTGTTTTACTTAATCAAGAGTTTTGTTGAAATAAAATATGATGAAAACGTGCAGTTATTGAGCATATATCAAATATGTCTTGTCCTCCTCTCACTTCATGTGAAAGTCTTTTACATAATGATGTTTACAAGTCAGGGCGTA
The DNA here is from genome assembly GCF_902500255.1 of Thalassophryne amazonica. Lineage (NCBI taxonomy): Eukaryota > Metazoa > Chordata > Actinopteri > Batrachoidiformes > Batrachoididae > Thalassophryne > Thalassophryne amazonica. Next base: position 42,497,303 of record NC_047107.1, read on the forward strand.
TTCATGTGTCATTCTGATCCTTGTTAGAAAATCACTTTTGCCAGAAGTAGTTGCAGTGGTGACATGATAAAAAGCTGCAATGTTGATTTTCTTGTTGGAGTTAATGAACCCAGCAGCAGTGTATGTGTGTGTGTATTTATGGCTTCAATCACGGAGAAACTGGGGAAAGCTGACATTTGTCATTTGGTGTGCTTAAGTGTTTTGGGTTATTGATGAATGCTGCGAAAATGGAAAGTTAACAGGACTAATATTCATTCATTCATTCATCTTCTACCACTTAGTCCAATTAAGGGTCGCGGGGGACTGGAGCCTATCCCAGCAGTCATAGAGCACAAGGCGGGGTACACCCAGGACAGGACGCTAGTCTGTCGCAGGGCCACAAACAGACAAACAAGCACAGACACACCCACACACACACACCTACGGACAATTTTAAAGATTCCAATCCACCTAACACGCATGTCTTTGGATGTGGGAGGAAACCGGAGCACCCGGAGGAAACCCACGCACACACGGGGAGAACATGCAAACATGCAAACTCCACACAGAAAGGCCATGGGAATTGACCCCACGACCTTCTCGCTGTGAGGCAACAGTGCTAACCACTAAGCCACCGTGCTGCCAACAGGACTAATATTTTTTTAGAAATTAGCAATAACAGCTAACAACAGTGAGCAATGGATGTTGTGCTGCAATGAACCATGGGAGTTCATGGTTTTGGTGTTTCATATGTTGCATCACTCTTCTATGCACTTCATCTCTTGTGTATGTGTGTCTCAGGAGTCATCTGTAACATCTCATTTCTGCAGCTTGGATCTGTCTTTGTAGTACCGTTGTCAGAGACCATGACTCTCATGCATGTAGGAGTATTGAAAGGATGAGTGTATGCAATAATCTCACTTTGGTTTGGAGAATAATGTTAACTCTCCAGATTGGTTTTACACTGTACACACACATTGATGTAATTTTTTACAATATATTCTACAAAGTATTGTATTCACATTATTACTATAAATGACAATGCATGATGGGAACTTTATCGCTAGCACTGTAATTTTATTGTTATTTCACTGTTAAACTGGGATTTTACTGCCACCTTCAAGAAATACAAACCTGTATTTTGAATTGCCGCAGTCAACCAGTATGAACAGTAGTAAATTTGTCACTGGAGCTCGACATATATGTGACATTGGATACATCTACAGTTATGCTCAAACATTTACATACCCTGGCAGAATTCCAATATTTTGGGCCATTTTTCAGAGAATATGACTTATAACACAAAAACTGTTTTTTCGATCATGGTTAGTGGTTGAGTGAAGCCATTTATTGTTAAGCAACTGAGTTTACTCTTTTTAAATCATAATGACAACAGGAACTACCCAAAATGACCATGTTCAAAAGTTTACATACCCCTGTTCTTAATTCCATGTGTTGCCCCCTTTAAGATAAATGACAGCTTGGAGTCTTTTGTGGTAGTTGTGGACGAGGCTCTCTGATGGTGAAGCTGCCACTGAATATTTCTTGGACTATATTTACATCAATTATGAAGAGATACAAACAGTATGGCACTCTATGGTAAATCTGCATGGAGTAGACAGTTCTCAAGAATTGACTGTGCAAGAAGGAGAAGAGTGAGGAAAACCACCAAGACACCCAGACAACCCAGAAGATGTTATACAAGCGAAGCGACACAAAGCTCACTCATGGTACAGGGAGTCCCAAACAGGAAGTGCCCTCATTGGAATCCTGTGGCAAGTAGAGACTGAAACAGGAAGTGCCAAAATTTGAGTCCACAGTGAAACAGGAAATGTCAAATGTTGAACTTCCTGGCAAGGGCAGACCTAGAGCGGAGGCCAAGGTTGCACTGGACTCCCCTGAAATCTGACTGGAGACAGATGATTGACATGTCATGGCACCACATGTCTGGTTGAAAAGAGCTGCATTCTGAAATCAGTGACACATATTGACTGCTTGGCCCCTCCAGTACAGTAGTTGGTGCTGCGTACCACAAAAAGTTCTGATCCACCTTAGTAGAAGAAGAAAAATGTTTGCCTCAGATTTGAAACTAAAGACCTCATCTGAACCATTGAATCCAAATGACGCCAAAGGTATATTAGTGAGTAAATGACCGTATATTATGCCAGAAATGAGGTCCAGGTTGTTAAAGTGGCATTTCTCCTTTAATTTGGGTTGTCTTATATATACATGTTTCTCCTGTGATTTTAAACAAGCAGGCAGCTGTTGATTTGTGAGATATAATGTGAAGACATTCATGCTGAAAGAAATACAGGTAATTTACTCCTCCTCTTTTCTGTATGAAACCTGTGTCACCTCTTACAGGGAAAACACCTCTGTTGGAAGCCTTAAGGACAAGTTGGAACATGTCCTGCTGTTAAACAATTTCTCATATACTCACTCCACTGAAAGCCATCAAAAGCCGCCTGGATTTTACAAATGGTTATCAACACGGAGGTGTGAGATGTCCCCCAAACTCTGAATTCAAGCCACAGTTCACAGTGAAGACAGTGAAGCATGGTGGTGCAAGCATCATGATATGGGCATGTTTCTCTTACTATGGTGTTGGGCCTATATATCGCATACCAGGTATCATGGATCAGTTTGGATATGTCAAAATACTTGAAGAGGTCATGTTGCCTTATGCTGAAGAGGACATGCCCTTGAAATGGGTGTTTCAACAAGACAATGACCCCAAGCACACTAGTAAACGAGCAAAATCTTGGTTCCAAACCAACAAAATTAATGCCTCGCAGATGTGAAGAAATCATGAAAAACTGTGGTTATACAACTAAATACTAGTTTAGTGATTCGCAGAATTGCTAAAAAAAAAAAGCAGTGTGAAACATAATAGTTTTGAATTTGTAGCGTCAACAGCAGATGCTACTATTATTGTGAACACCCCCTTTTCTACTTTTTTTTTATTAATAGCCCAATTTCATAGCCTTAAGAGTGTGCATATCATGAATGCTTGTCTTGTTGGATTTGTGAGAATCTACTGAATCTACTGGTACCTTGTTTCCCATGTAACAATAAGAAATATACTCAAAACCTGGATTAATCTTTTTAGTCACATAGCACTACTATTATTCTGAACACTACTGTACATAGATCTGCTTTTTCATCATTTGCTCTATACTTTGGATGGATATGAAGAACCAATCACAGTAGAAATTTGTATTTGGATGCAAAGTTTGAGACAGACAGTCTATAACCAAGCCTCCCAAACCCAGATCTTCTGGTTCTTCAACCTGTTCAAGGAGAGCATCTGCACCTTGATAGATGTCAAAGTCCAACACAATACCATCAACTGTTGCACAGACAAAGTTTTTCATCCCAACTGAGTTTGGTTTCATTGGCAGATATTGCCAGCATGGATAAGCTCCTGTAAATGGGATCATGTGTTCGTCAATGGATACACATTGGGGTCAGGCCTGAGATTTACAGCCTTTCAGAATGCATTTCAGGAAAGTCCTCACCTTCCAGAATTTATCACAGTTTCTGATCCTGGGGAACATCATCATCAATGAGCACTTTGAATGATGACCTCAGTCTGAAAAATCTGTCACGTGTGAACTTTTTGGTGATAGCAGGGAGTCTCAAGTCTTTGGACCAGTACATTGTGATTGCAGGATACTGTATGCAAGACATCAAAATACAGGCACCAAAAAATTATAAACTTCATCAGTTGATGTGTTGAGTAGGTCCCCACTTCTGGCTAGTGACATAGCATTAGAGCAATCTGCCATCATTTTTATCAAATCTTTATCAATGTACTGTTCTATGTAATCCAGTGGGGTCCATCCCTCTCTGTCCTGTTCAGTTTCCTCCTCATGCTCAAACTGGGCTTGATCTGGTGTTAGCGGAAAAGCCCTCCATTGCATCTCCTGCCTTTTCTTGGTCTGTTTCTTATGGCTTGGTTCTGGTGATGTATCTGCAGCGACATTTTTTGAGACATCAGCATTTATCCTGCTGTATCCAAGAGTGATGTCTGGGAGTGCGTGAACTGGCACTTTCGTGATTGAACAATATTTTTCATGTTCATCGTGGTGACATTTATATCCCCTGATAGGCTTAGAGGGCTGTTGAATGGTCTTCACATCCACTACTGTCCTCCTCACTGCTGCTTGGGTCCTGCTGTGGGGGTTGATAGTCAGCATCCCCCACGGGATCATCAATGTCTGACAAATCTTCCCACTCTGAGTTATCTCCACCAATTGACCCCAGTAACTCCAATGCTTGTGATAGAGTATAACACCCTGGAAAATACATAAGAAAAATCAAAGAATAATCTATTTATATTAATTAATAAAGGAAGTTACATCTATTTTCAATGTAGTAATCTACTGTTGACAACAAAACTATCCCAACTCCCCGTGTCCACATTTGTGGACATTTCAACAACGCTGGCATAACTAGGTGTGTCTGTCAACATACATGGACATCATGTTTAGCAGCATGGTAAATTGTTACAGTTGCTAACTTTTGAAAAGTTTGACTCCAGAACAAACATTGAGCATTCTTATACATATCTGAATGTGAATCAGCCATGATTTTTTTTTTTTTTTTTTTTACCTGAGCAAGATTTGTATCGGGAGCTGCCATCTGAACTTCCAGGTGTGTTATCAGCCTTCTTGAATCTGTATTTTAATGTTATACTCTTCTACCACCTCCAAGTGGCAGTATAATGACCTCGTATGTGGACACCAGATTCTCTAAAAACAAAACTTAGTATTATGGTCCAGACAACCAAAAATGTCATGTCTACATATGTGGATGCCAGGTCCAAGGACTAAAGTGGAGTAGAGTGGAGAAGGATATTCTTTCAGCTTGGGACTCCGACGAGGGCGGTCGCATCTCCTCCACTCTCCCTTATCTCTGCTCTCTGCTTTAACCTTCAAGTCCCTACTTCACCAGACTGTGAATTCCTCAAATTATATTGGATACTGGTTCTACTGGACTACTATTGGATTAACCATGGAATTGATCAGCTGGTCTCTGAACGCTATCGACACCATCTTTTCTACAAGAAGGTCAGGACCAAGGGATCCTACCTGCCCAGATGGAACGCATCCTGCGGGCTATGTTGTCGACTCCTGGGGGTCTTGGCATATTGCATGCTTGGCGCCCTTCTCCGCTGAGGACGACGATGATTTATTCATATTTGGTCTTATGGTAGCAGGGCTGGTACTCTCTGGCTTATGTGCTGCCCTGATCTATTGGAAAATTGGCAAGACGGCAGCATCAAGAACCACGGCCCCTCGTTTGTCCATCATGATTAACGAAGTGGGCAAGGCATTGCATTCTGAGACTGCGATGACTCTTGAACTCAGACACAAATTGGATGACATCTTGGAGCAGATGTGTGCCTTGCAGATGAAGTTGAAGATTTCGGAGGCCGGTGAATATTCTTAATTCATAATTGGGAATATTCTTAATTCATAATTGGGATTTGGTTGTTCAAGTGGAACTGTTAAAAGTGTTTTTCACTGCTCAAACCACAACACGGCAGGCTTATCAAGCCTGAAGGACAAACTGCCCGACTGTTTTCCTCCAGAGGAATGTCTTCAGGTCTTGGTGATTATTTGGCTCCTTTCTTATCTCAACTCACAAAGACAATAAACTGTTTTTCATAGGACTGAAGCATGCTCCACTCCCTCTCCCCACCCCCTCCTACCCCCCCATCACACACCCCCCACTCCGGCTTCTGCTCACGTCACCCCCCTTCCCTTCTGTGGGGGCGGCACGGTTTTAGCTGCTGCTGGTCCCCACCCCCACCCCCAAGCTGACGGTGGAGCAACTCAAGGTTGCTGCACGACCTTCACCCACATGCTTCAATTCGGATAACGGACTTCTTCAAATTTAGTGCACATAAACAATGTCAAATATGTATGTGCTGTCTTTAATTCTAATGTGTGCCATTATTAAGGTAAACAAGTAATAATTGTGGACTAATTGCTGTCTGAGGGAACTGGAGTGTAAACATAATTTCTCCACTGTGAGATCAATAAAGTATATCTCATCTCATCAAAACAGATCAAATCTAGGCTTGCATCTCAGATGTACCTTCTCGCAATTTGTAGCTGAACTTTCAGGTCTTCTTTTTAATAAAATCCTCCTCTATACCACTTCATTATGAAGCTGTATAACTGGTGATACAAAATGCAAAGTAATACAGCTGTGTGACCAGTTAAAATATGCATGGGTCTCATAACTGTGTCACAGATGTTGTTCGAATATTGCCAAAGGATGCCGACGAGTTTGTACAGGTACAATAGCGAACTTTATTATAACGTTTAAACATATAGCCAACAGGTCTCCTCTCATTGCCACCCTACTTCTGCATTTGACTGTCGGCAGTCACGGTCTTTTATAGTGGCGCTTAGCGCTCCTGCAGGTAACCTCAGGTACTGCACCCATAGAACCTTCCAGATACCACAGTGTCGTCCCCTGTAGTCATTAACTCCACTTGTCTTTTTTCTTTTCTTTCACATACATGTGCATTTTTTCTCAACATACTACAACTTACACATTATAATTATTTACATTTCTCTAGCAACATTCCGTTAAGTCCAGATGCTGTGGAGGATGCACATTTTTCCTTGGACGCTCCACATGTTGTGTACCCACAGGATTTTTCACAGCTTGGTCCCTTTTCACCAAAATCTGAGGAACATCATTGTGATGGCAAATGGTTATCTGTTCAGCTGCCGTCTCATTTGACTCATTCTCTGAATCATTCAGTTTTTGAAATGTGTTGCAGGCATCCATTTCAAAATGAGCAAATATTTGCGCAAAAACAAAGTTTATCAGTTTGAACATTAAATATCTTGTCTTTGTGGTGTATTCAATTGAATATAGGTTGAAGAGGATTTGCAAATCATTGTATTCTGTTTTTATTTACATTTTACACAACATCCCAACTTCATTGGAATTGGGGTTGTAATTCAATATTTCTATTGCTGAAATTCATGGACTTAGTTGATTGCATCACAATACAAACTATGTACAAAGCAAAAAAAAAAAAAATTTACCTCAACATGTCAGAAATCTGTTTAAAATGAAGGACTCCAGTTATAATTTGAGAGGAATATTGATATTTGATAAACCAAGGACACTTCTTTGTACCAAAATAAATGTATTCATTCAAAATGCTTGTGTTTCTAAAGGTTTGTGTGTGATTTGGTTTACGGGCTGAAAGAAGGCGGTTTTGGATTTATATAGTATGATGGGGAGGACTATAAACTTGAAACAGAAGTGCAAAATGCTGCTGTGTACTGCATAATGATGGTGCACTTTTCCTTTTCAAGAAGCGCACTTAAAGAGAGCAGCTGGATGATTGCAGGGTTCACTGAGCAGCACTTTCAGAATTCTTAAAAGTGTCATATTGTGCAAAATCTTTTTTGCTATTTGTTTGTTTTTCTTTTACCTTTCACAGTCTGATATGGTTGAGATTTCATGTTAAACCTGATCAATATCACACAATTCTTTGTCTTTTCATGTAGAAACTCCACTGATAAGAAATTGTGCAAAATAACTTGTTTTAGACGTGGCATAGTAAGTAACTGTGACAGTAACAGCATGTGCATGCATGACATGACATGACATGATGCTCTGTATGACACACCTACACAGTCTGTGGGAGGGACACCCAGTCTCCAAAAGGGAAAAGAAGGAATGGCAAGAAGCTGCACCTTTCTGGCAACAGGCCAGAAAAAGTTTTTTCTAATACTATTTATTTCATTATGTATTTGAAATGTACTTCAGTGCATTTATTGCCACAAACTTTAAGGTGTTGGTAAAAGACCTCGTGACCTCTATTAGCCTGATTAAAATGTGTACAATGTTAAACAGGTCATATTATGTACCTGATTAACATTGTACACAGCTGTTGTTGTGACAGACAGCAGTGACAAACAAGAGAAAGAAATAAAAAGAAGGTAACATCATCTCGTGGCTCATATTTATGCAACTTTTAAAAGGGAACTTTATTGTGTCAGTACAAAAGCTTTTCCCCTCAACCTACAAAGAAAGTACAAAAGATCTCACAGTAAAGTTTAGCACCCAAAAACAAAGTACAGGAACAGCAAATACAAGAACATCTTTTTAAAGCACAGCATTAACGGTATGTACAGTCCTACATTAACAGAATAACAGCATTCTATTAATTTGTTAATGTACTATAGTTTCATTGAGAGTTTCAATAATTTCAAAACAATTACTATTCTTTCAAAGATATGGTTTCATTTGGTATTTTAAAACTTTTTTTTTTTTTTTTGTAAATTACTGCTTTATTTGGTTTCTTTCTAAAACTGTAATTTAATTTATTGTTTCAAACCTTTGATACAAGTGACTTATTTTTGAAAGTAATTGTTTAATTTAGTATGTCAACAATTGCAAATGACAGAACATCTTGTGAAGTAAATGCTTCATTGAGCATTGTGAGCATTTTTCAAAGAGTGACTAATTTGTGGGCAGTGTTGCCACAGTAACTGAAAAGTTACATTATTAGTTACTTTTTACAGTTTGAAAACACATAAATTCATCTACTCTACTGTATATAAATGTATGAAGCAATATTTTTTTAAAAACGAGTTACAACATTGGCATAAAGTACACAATACTGATCAAACAGGAGTGCTAAAGACACTACAATCCTAATTTTCATTTCTTAAAAGAATTAATGTAATTCTGTGTTTTTGAAGTTTCCTTTACACACTCATTCCTCTACAATATAATACAATGTCATAATGACAGAAAGAATGGGGCCTGCTTTGACAAATACTCAGTTACCTTGGGACAAATCCCAACAGCTATAAAGGAGGTTTAGAAAATCCAAATGTGGCTGGAGGGATGAAATTCTGGTGTGTCCGTGTTCTCACTGTCTGTCAGGGTGTCAGTGATTGTCTTTGCTGGCCCCGTTGGAGTTGTCGTTGGTGGTCACATCTGTGAGTCGGATTCTCTCCTTCTTCAGCTGCTGCCTCTCACGGTCACGTACCTCTCCCTCCACATGCCAGCCAACCAACACTTGGTAGATCATCACACCGATGAGGCTTCCGAGAAAAGGGGCAAAAATGGGCACCAGAAACCAGCAGTGCCTAGCACTGAGGTGTGACACTTAGAGGTTAGTTTTAGTTTGATTACAGAGAGAATGGAGGTTTACATGATGGGACTTTAAACAGCACTTACGTGAAAACCTCGCTGCCCCAGCCAGCCATAGCAGTGAAAAGACGTGGGCCCAGGTCCCTGGCAGGATTGACAGCATAGCCAGAGTTGAACCCCATAGACAGTCCAATTACCAACACCACAAATCCCACAGTGAAGGCCTCCAGGCCCGGGGGGATGGGGTTGTTGTACGGATCCACAATAGCTAGAATGCACACAATCAGTGCTGCTGTGCCAATGAGCTGTCACACAAGAAGAAAGAAAAATATGAATATCAGGTCTGTACCATCTGTTTTGTGGGAAAACTGAGCCTGACAAATCAGTCTAGTCTCTGCTCTATGATATTTGTTGGGCTTGATGGACTACCTGATCAAAGAAGCCATTGACAATTGTCAGATGATTTCCCGGGTAGGTAGCAAAGATGCCAGCTGTGGCGTTCGGTCCTGTTATTTCAAAACTCCCAGGAAGGTCCCACAAGGCATCTAAACAAGACACAGACAGCAAATGCATCATGATATTTTGTTATTGTTCTTTAGATCTGGTATACAAAGAGACAAGTTTTTTATTCTTTGTAGCAGCAGAATTATTTAAGGTCCCTGGGCCAAGCAGGTTTTTGGTACTGCTTAAGGTGCCTAAACAACACTTACAATCCAGCCTCAGTATACCATAACGTACAAAAAAAATGTATAACCACCCCAGACTGGTAGCTATAGCTAGGCAGGAGTCAATGAAGGATTACACAGGGATCAAAATTTTAAAATTCTCCAAACATATTGAAAAAGTAATCATATTATTTGCCTGACTATAAAGATTCTAAAAATGTATAGTTTGGACTAACTATGACTGAATGTTATGGAGTTAAGGGTCAAAAAACAGTGACAAAGTTCAGTTTCAGTTTGTCTTTTACGTGCTCCCATTTGTACAGTGTCACTACACACAACTCCAATTATACCTGGAGAATCCCACACGTCTTCCTAACAGGGCTATTCCATGGAGCACCGTTCCTTCTTGTTTAATCATGATTAGCAAATTGGGGCTTGTTTTGAAGCATCACAGTAACTTCTTGATCCATCTTTAGCAATCTTGAACAGACTTGGTATACATAGTAGTTACAGTCATCAGCAGCAGCAGACTTGTAATTGGTATCCAGTTTTGGAACTGTTTGAAAATTTTGTCCCAATTCTAAAAATCGGTGATAGTACGTGGTAACTTCCAGGTATTTGTTGCCTAGCAGCCCCGCCCGAAAACAAAAGAGAGGAGCTGCGCCCTCAGCCAGACACGATTGAGCACGCAGCTCCTCTTTTGTTTTTTCGGGTGGGGTTGTTAGGCTACAAATACCTGGAAGTTACCACGTACTATCAACGATTTTTAGAAACGGGACGAAATTTTCGAACAGTTCCAAAACTGGATACTTTTTTGGATTGTGCGCAAAAGTACTACAATGACACCTTGTGGAATAGAGGTTTAAGAGGGCTCCCAGCCAAGTACTAACCAGAATCCACTCTGCTTAACTTCTGAGATCTGACAGGATCCAACTTACACAGAGCAGACTGGCTCCCAGTCAGTTTCAGTTTGTACATGTATCAAACATTAAACTTGCAATTTTGGAAAAAGTGATGCAGCTTACTGGTTGAGCTAATGGGAGTTAAAAAGGAATAGTTAATGTCATCTTTTATGCATAGTTTATCATATTACAAGGTAATATATGGCATGTCATAGAATCCAGTGGAAGTTGACCTTGTTTGACAATTACTTTAGAGACCAAGCATTCAACACAGTCAAAACTATTCCATTTAGGCAGAGTAAATGGTACCAATTAAGTCAAAATTGGCTTTTGACTCATGGACTGTTGAGCAACAGAATCTGCACTCAATGTGCAAATACAGTATGCATTTTGAAGTAAAGTGTCTACTCCAAAACATCTTTTGGCTGCTCATGGTTTGCTTGAAATCACCACGGTGGCCCCAATATGGAGCCTTAAATTTGAATTTAGATGTGTTGCAAAGTGTAAATTTGGAAAACTTGGAATGCAGGCGGAAAAACAGAACAACTACACAGCTAATGACAAATGACACAGTCTGGATGTAACTTGTTTTCCTTTAGGTGGTGCTATTTTCTTTCAATCTTTGCAAGTGTTGGAATGTTGTCCTGTCATTTTTTAAATTTCTTCTAGTTGTGGATTCTGGATAGGGTTGTTTGACAAGGAGATTATGCACTTTTTAATCACGCTGTCATACCAAAGCAAATGGAAAAATAATTCACAAAAAATTTATTGCATTATAAGAAAGGTGCAAACTCGTTCATGCAGTCTCAGTACAGTGCAGAAAAAGTATCTCATGAGTGCAAGGAGGCATTATAGCAGTGGATCACTAACAGAATGGCAGTGGTCGTGAGAAACTGAGGGTCAAAATGCATATTATTCTTGAAGAGGAGCTGCTTCCCAGTCAAGCCCCCCTCCTAGAGCTACCTATGCTTTCAGAATGTGTAACCTAGAATCTAAAACATGATATTCTCTGATTGCAACGTGCTTCAACAACTCCAATGATCCCTTACCGTAGTACATGCCAAAAATGATGGCAGCGCCTAGATAAGCACCCAGTGTCTGGAAGGCAAAATACATGGGGAACTTTCGCCAACGCTCTCTCCCAAGCAGGCACAGGGCAAAAGTTACTGCAGGATTTAGATGTCCACCTGAAAATAAAATAGTCATAAACAAATCATTATGGCTCAAGAATGCATAATAACAAGGCTGAAGACATACTCCATACTCAGAGCATCGCATGATAAAATGTGATTCTGCTTGTGCAGAGGAAATCAAATAAAAGCAGCTGCAGTTCCTAAAAATAGACATTTTCCCTACCTGATATTTGGCCACACACCAGGATGCCTAAGGTGGCTGCGAATCCAAAAGCAAAGTTGACAGTGAGAAACATGCCGTGACTGCCGCTGCTCAATATGAGCTGTGCGAGTGCGCCACAGCCAAACATCTGGACACAAGAGCAGAAAAACCGGTTCTTATATTTGTGCGGTGCAGATCATGACAACTACATAAAACAGGCAGTGTCAGCTGTGGTCAAACACAGAACGCCTTCGTGACTGAACTGGGTTGAAAATATGAGAGTGTCAATATCAATGGCTGAATCTGTGTTCGCGTGTGCACTGTGCACGCTTTGGATGTGTTTGGTCAAAGAAGTATGTGCTTAAGTAGTGTTTCAGTAAGGCTCCTTAAACGCAAAAAAAAAAAAAACTGTAGACATTTTTTTTTTTTTTTTTGGTAGAATGTCAAAGGCATCCAATTGCAAAAGAGTGGCCATTAACGTGTAAGTGGTAACTGTGTAAAGATCAGATTTCCTCTGGAGAGTCTCAATGCAGTGATTATTCCTCCCTATTCTTAATGCATATGGACACAGTTGACCGTGTGCACAAGAATCTGTCAAACAAACCTGGTGACTTTAATATGAAAATGACAGCAAAGTAGTACAATAACTGCATCCCTCCTCCTTCCTATCATTGGTTTGGGTGATTTCACTGCTCCTGCATCAGTCTTTCAGCACAGTGATTAAGACTGTAAAAAGACTCAGCATGCTCAAATGGGCATCTTCTTCAGGCTAGAATCAGTCCTAAATACATTGTTTTCAGAGTCGCAGTGAAGTAGTTTAGAGGCCTTATCTAAGTCTTAAACTAGTGACACAGGGGCCAGATGAAGCCACCAGCTGGGCGATGATGGTTGATGTATACTTTATCAGATTTTATCAATATAACCCACCTAATAATTTCCCTTCTGCAAATGACTATGACAAACTGCACCATGCTTTGACATTTTAAACTGAAATATAAGCAGTATACTGGATTGTAACATTGTGCATCATTGCACTGGGCAACAAACAGAGAGAGAGAAAAGACAGAGGGGACACCCACATTTCAACTGGCCGTAACAGATTTGCAAAGGTGGGGATGGACGAGATCTTTGCCTGGGTCGTGTCACCCAGGACCCATGGTGGTTTTGTAGTATTGTGAGAGCAGCGACATGTGGCGAAAGTGCATGCTCCCAGTTCTTTGAAATACTGTCGCACAGTCATACCTTTTTTATGCTTTTTGTTGCCACAACAGATTTGTTTTTTTACACCAGATGTCTCCAGTTCTATGTGAAAAAACATACTCACTCCTTCTGGTGTTTCTAAGTAGTCTTCCAGACAAGTACGAATAAGGGTCTACTGTGCTACACTTCTGAGATCTGCAGGGATCAGATGTGCTTAAAGTGGCATGGCTGTGAGGGCACAGTCGTACCATAAGCACAGCACATACAGCTTACAACATCTATCACATCATTCCACCTTGTCAAGGTTTAGACTCAAACATCGGACTCTACGCATTCTTTGCTCGAATGTTTCATTTTTGAGTCACTTGAGGTTGAAATCACAGATTTATCTCAAGGAAGGCACATATGGGTTAAAATTACTTTAAAAAAAAATCTCTTGACATAGTTGAAAAGGATTTGAAAATCAGATTTTTCAAAGGCATCACTACAGAGCCTGTTTAGACTCTGTGACCTACCGATACTGTACAAGCAACTCTGTTGGTAAGAAACCTCCAATATCAGACTCAGCATGTGCAACACTGTTTGTGTGTTTGTTTGTTTTTAAATCAATGCATAGAAACAATTTTCCATGGCTTCAATGTGAACAGAATTCAGAAATACAACAAATATTCAAGTTGACAAGAGCACTACCATCCCAATGTCCTGACAGGTATGTACATGCCCTCACACACACACACACACACACACTTTCTCACCAACTCTTCAAGCAACAGAAGAGCTGATCACTAATATTTCGAAAGAGAGAGAGAGAGACTTCATACTCATCACGCCAACCTTTCTTAAAAAAAAATAAATCAATAGCAAATGCGTGGCTCAGCTCATGCCACCTCCTTTGTGATGGGAGTGCTTAAAAACAACATGGTTGCAACGACCTTCAAAACCTCTTTGAAAACTCATGTGTCAGTTATCCAGCAAAAGCAGTGTAAAAGAAATAGACTCCAGTAACTGGAGTCTCTGAACACACACGCACACACACACCCCCATCCTGCACCTAAATTCTGGTGACAGTAAACATGAGGAGGCAAACTGATAAAATTTCAAGTTGAGAGTCTAATTGGGCTCCACAAGAATTTTTTCTCAGGCTCATTAATGCACTTCGCACGAGAGACAAAAGACTTTTGGTACTATAGCCGAAAAGTCTGTTGCATTTTAATGCTCGAGATTGGAGCAAAGTAGCAAAACTACAGTCGAAGTTGTTAAAACTCATCGGCCTCATAGAGACAGCTAAAATAACTACTTCTCAATGTTTTATAGTGTTATATATGATAACAGGGCGGTACCAGGATTTGGATCCAACATATTAAATAGTTTCCAGTTACTGATACAGTTTTAGTGTCTTGTTTGTTCTGAAAGTATGTGTTCCTACGTTCACACACAGTCAGCAGTGAACAGTGTCAAATACAAATCTGTTGCCTTACTTTGAAATGTGCAGTACACACACACACACACACACACACACACACACACACACACACACACACACACACACACACACACACACACACACACACACACACACACACACAAAGAAATGACAATCAAATGCAATAGAAAAAAAGTAGCTGTTAAGGACACACAACAGTTATCACCAGTGGAATGGACAGATTTGTCTTTTTTTAGTCTATTTCAAGATGATATATGACTTACCACGAGGATGAGGGTGCCGAGACATTCTGCCAGTGCCTGGCGAAGCAGCAGGTTGCGGATCTGGAAGAACTGGGCCAGTTTCTCTAAGTACACCTTCTGTTTTCCCATGTTTCTTCTTCTCTGACAGCCAACAACAAGAGTGTGTAGTTTTTGTTGAGTGGATGTGGAGCCCAGAGCCCCGGGCTCCTTTTATAGAGCCAAGCCTGAACATGGATCCACCCATCTGAACCACTCCCCTCTTCCTCCCCTCCCTCCCTCCCTGCCTGTATGATTCACCCTCATACTCTCCTCACCCACCCACACACACCTTTAAATGGCCATACCTATGAGGTCCAGTTTTGGAGTGAGATTATTTCACACTTGCAGTTTGACACTTCACCCCTTATAATCCATTCTGACCCGAACATGATCCAGGCTGTCTGTACAGTCTGTGTGATCCATCTGATTTGTAGCTCTCAGAAGACGTGTTGTCTCCGTAAAATAACAGGTTTGAAATTTTTAACTTTTTGGAAAAAGTGTATAACAATGCGTAACTAGATCAAAAGCTCTCAGAGAGCACAGTGATGTCACAACCACATTTCAAAGTATCAGGCCTGTTGGAAAAAAATATGTTACATAAGTTGTTTTGTTTTTTTTAAGCCAAATTCATTCATAATAAAATGTCAGCATTTCCATCAAATTAGTAATTTTCCTATACGTTAGTATGGGGGAAGAAATTTGAACTTGACCTCTTCTGACTGACAATAATCTATTCTAACCAAAATTAAATCACTTCTTCCCATCCACGTGCCCAATACAGCTGCCACGTTTGATCAAAATTAGATTAGGCATCTTTAAGATACCTTTCAGGAGATCAGAAGAGAGTAACTCTCTGGTGGTATCCCTAATACATTTGGGAAGTTTGAGATATATATATATATATATATATATATATATATATATATATATATATATATATATAATTGCCATAATAGATCTAAATTGATTTTAAAATTTTAATGAAACTGTTTTCATAAATCCCATATTTTGCCCACCACAAAACTGTGAACCTTTTTTTTAAAGCAGTTGTTTCATTTAGGTTTTAATTCATTTTGCCCTTCACAAAACCATGAACATTTTTGAAACCGTTGCTTATTTGATGTTCTGAGTGTGTTTGTTTGTTTGTTTTTGACAATCATTACCTGAAGTAATTGTTTAATTTAGTGTTTGAAATATTTTTGTGCGTAGATTTGGATGATTCAAGACAGTTATCTCATGGGGCCCATAAAAGAAAATTATAGATATAAAAAAAAACTAGAAAGTTGTTGCATTTTTGCCACACCTCAATGAAAGTCTTTGAGAATGTGCCATTGGCATGCTGGATGCTGGTTTCACAACGCAAAACATAGCCAGACATTTAAATGTGCATGAGTCAACTATCAGCCGGTTAAGGCAGAGGTTCCGTGACACTGGGGAGGACCCGCAACGGACACTTACGGCATATTCTGGGTCATCAATTTGTGATTTGGCGCTATATAAATGAAAATAAATTGAAATTGAAAATCGAGTTCACACTGGTATCGCGATACCAAACGAACACTGTTGTTCAACTCCAGAATGTCTTGAGGAAGGAGTGGCAGGCCTGTCCTCAACAGGAAATGTGTGGGCCGCTGAAGAGGAGGTACTGCTGGCCCTCCACCACAAGATGGCGCACTGCTTGAATTGCGGGCTTCAAGCACGAGAGGGCGTCGGAGCGACCGGGAGTGACAGCTGTCACCCATCATCCGTACCAGCTGTCACTCATCCACTACTCATCACCACCACCATAAAGGCCGGACTGCAACTCCACCTCCCCGCCGAGAAATCAGCTACCATTCAGGTAATTCTCTGCTGAACCTTAATTCGAGCATTAGTCTGATCTCTTTTGCAGCCGTTTTCCTGGGACGGATACCCTGTCTGCTGAGTTGGAGTTTGGTGTGGACTGCGACGGCTTCGCCTCCCACCCCACCCAGATAAGTGGTTATCTCGGGAGCTGCACAAGTGTGTGAATCGGAGGTGGAGGTTCTCCCTCCTAACTAAACACAGACTGTGGAATTACTGAGTGTGCGAACTCACACTCATCAGTACTGTCTCTGTTCTCTGCCAGCAGTACCAGGTCTGACTGCTGAAGACAGGGGCCACCTGGGGCGCAGGGCTTGGCGGCTCCGGTGTTCTTCAGCTCCGTTGGTGGTGGAAGCTGTGTGGGATCCGGCTCTTCTCTCGCCAGACGTCTTCTATCGTCGAGCCTGCCCACACGTCACCTTGTGTATATTTGACATTCCACCATATTGTTATTGTCTGTACTTCGTTGTGCGATTCACAACATTAAATTGTTACTTTTTGGCTTATCCATTGTCCGTTCATTAACGCCCCCTGTTGTGGGTCCGTGTCGCGACACTTTCACAACAGGATTTCTCGGCCAACATCATGGATCCCGAGGGGTGTCAACCATCGCTTGAACAGCCAATGGAAGAGCGAGGTGCACAGGCGCCAGCAGGAGGCGTGTTGGGTGAGCTGCAGCACATCTTAACCGCTTTTACTGCTCGGTTGGACTTAGTTACCGAGCAGAGCATTATTCTCAATCGTAGGATGGAGGCTCTCACCGCCCAGGTGGAAGCGCATGCTCAGGGCGCTGCTGCAGCACCTCCTCCTGCTGACCGTATGCCAGAGACAGACATTCCACTGGTCGTTCAACGAACCCCCCCACCTTCCCCTGAAGCATACATAAGCCCTCCGGAGCCGTACGGAGGCTGTGTGGAGACGTGCGCGGACTTCTTGATGCAGTGCTCGCTCGTCTTTTCACAGCGTCCCGTCATGTACGCGTCAGATGCTAGCCGGGTGGCTTACGTTATAAATTTGCTTCGAGGAGAGGCACGCACCTTAGGGTGCCGTGATCGATCGTCAGGGGTGCCGTGGGCAATTATCAAATATCACCATTATCGGGTGTATGTGCTGTAATAGTGTGGCAGATGGTGTAATGCTCTTTTATTCCAGTAGATGGCAGCAAAGCGCGCAGTAGCGCTGAGCCGTGTGCCGACAAGGAGGCGTGATCGCCATTTTAATTCCGGGCAAGTTAGTGATTTGTGTGCATAGAAGTTCACTTAGTCTCGTCAAGAAACAGGTGGAATATGCCGGAAAGCTGCGCATGTTGGCAAAGTCACAAACGGAGGAACAAGGGAGATAATATTTCCTTCCATAAGTAAGTGGTTTTAGTTATTGTTGTCACTTTGTCTATGATATTTGGATGATAAACAGCTGTATGTCTCCTGCCGTACCTGTGTCGCCCGATGACACGGATCATTAATTTCACTTATGTCTAGTTAATATTTTCCACTGCTAGACCAATGTCTAGTTAAAATTGTCGTTAGTGACTAAAAATTGTTCGACAAGACTGGGGAGTTTTTTTTTTTTTTTCACCTTAAAATAATGAGATTAATGACCCGCGCTGTGCTGCCACACACACAGAGATGTGCACACACACACCGCTGACTTCATGAATGAAACTCGGTCAATAAAGGATAATTATGTAAAAATATAATATATATAAATGTATTGTGATGGTTTTAGGAGCCGCGCTGCGTTGAACAGCAGCAGCTCAGCCGAGCAGCGTAGCTTATCAGCGCAGATCCGTGTAACTTTCAACACTAATATTTGTGAATGTGTGTGTGTCAGAGTAAGTTTAATACTTTCCTGAATTAATTTAATGTAATTTAATTTTACTGGCTCGATATCCAGGACAAAATGGCATTTTAACACGTATTTTGCGAGCATTTTTCTGAGTGTGTTCAGTCGCGAATCTCCATTGAAAATGCATTAACATCCGGGTACTTCGTCGATATTTTGCCCGGTTAGGAGACAGCATGTCGCTGTTCATGAAGGGACGTTTTCGTTTAGTGTGCAGCGTTGGGACTGCGCTCTCTAGTTCTTATATACAGCTCCATGACTATAGTATACTATGTTACGTCATATCTGTACCGCACGTGTTGCTAACGTGCTAACGCACCGTGTAGAGCCAGTCGAGTTAGTGGTGCGTGACACATGACAGTGGTGTGCCGCAGGATTTTGTAAATATAAAAAGGGTGCCGCGGCTCAAAAAAGGTTGAAAATCACTGGATTAGACAACCGATTAACAGAACACCGATGGGAGCGAGACGAAGGGCGTGGTCAGGCACAAGCCGTCCCTCTTCCTCCCGTGTCCGAAAGGGAGCCGACTTCCCCACGCTCCACAGCCAGGGCTCTCCACGTGACGACAGCTCCCCCTGCTGACGTTGCTATGGAAACGAGCAGGGCCAAAGAGCGATCAGATCAGAGACAAAGGAGGCTGATCCGTGGAGAGTGTTTTCTCTGCAGCTCAACCGAGCACACACAGAGAGAATGCCCCAAACGGTCAAAACAGCAGCACTCGTCCTTAGAGACTGGGCTAAGGGTGGGTCACAACACCCACGTGGGGAGACCCCGACAATCTGCACGTATCCCAGTCACGATCCTGAGTGGGGATCTAACCCTTCACGCCCCAGCACTGGTGGACACGGGGTCGGAGGGGAATCTGCTGGATAGCAGATGGGCAAAGGAGGTTGGGCTCCCTCTAGTGGCCCTACCGTCACCATTGTCGGTGCGGGCACTAGATGGCACCCTTCTTCCACTAATCACACACCAGACACAGCCAGTAACATTGGTGGTGTCTGGGAATCACAGGGAGGAGATTGTGTTTTATGTAACACCTTCAACCTCCCGAGTGATTTTGGGTTTTCCATGGGTACTAAAACACAATCCCTGGATTGATTGGCCGTCTGGGGTTGTGGTTCAGTGGAGCGAAACCTGCCACCGGGAGTGTTTAGGATCCTCGGTTCCACCTGGTGTGACAGCTAAGGAGGAGGTTTTAGTCCCTCCCCAATCTGGTGGTGGTGCCAACCGAGTACCATGACCTTGCTGACGTCTTCAGCAAGGATCTGGCACTCACGCTGCCCCCACACCGTCCATACGATTGTGCCATTGATTTGATACCGGGCGCTGAGTACCCGTCCAGCAGGCTGTACAACCTCTCACGTCCGGAACGCGAATCAATGGAGACCTACATCCGGGACTCGTTAGCTGCCGGGTTGATCCCGAACTCCACCTCCCCGATGGGTGCTGGTTTCTTTTTTGTGGGCAAGAAGGACGGCGGACTCCGTCCATGCATTGATTACAGAGGGCTGAACGAGATCACAGTTCGCAACCGATACCTGTTACCTCTGTTGGATTCAGTGTTCACGCCCCTGCATGGAGCCCAAATTTTCACGAAATTGGATCTTAGGAATGCTTATCACCTGGTTCGGATCCGGGAGGGAGACGAGTGGAAGACGGCATTTAACACGCCGTTAGGTCACTTTGAGTACCTGGTCATGCCGTTCGGCCTCACCAATGCGCCTGCGACGTTCCAAGCGTTGGTTAATGACGTCTTGCGGGACTTCCTGCATCGGTTTGTCTTCGTATATCTAGACGATATACTCATCTTTTCTCCGGATCCTGAGACCCATGTCAAGCATGTACGTCAGGTCCTGCAGCGGCTGTTGGAGAACCGGCTGTTTGTGAAGGGCGAGAAGTACGAGTTCCACCGCACTTCTTTGTCCTTCCTGGGATTCATAATCTCCTCCAACTCCGTTGCCCCTGATCCGGCCAAGGTTGCGGCGGTGAGAGATTGGCCCCAACCAACAAACCGTAGGAAGCTACAACAGTTCCTCGGTTTTGCAAATTTCTACCGGAGGTTCATCAAGGGCTACAGTCAGGTAGTTAGCCCCCTGACAGCCCTGAACTCCACAAAAGTCCCCTTCACCTGGTCGGATCAGTGCGAAGCCGCGTTTAGGGAGTTGAAACGCCGGTTCTCGACTGCACCGGTTCTGGTGCAGCCCGATCCCAGTCGCCAGTTCGTAGTTGAAGTGGACGCCTCTGACTCAGGGATAGGAGCCGTGCTATCCCAGAGCAGGGAGTCCGACAAGGTTCTCCATCCATGTGCCTACTTTTCCCGCAGGTTGACCACAGCTGAACGGAACTATGACGTCGGCAATAGGGAACTTCTTGCGATGAAGGAGGCTCTTGAGGAGTGGAGACACCTGTTGGAGGGAGCATCGGTACCATTTACGATTTTCACGGACCATCGGAACCTGGAGTACATTCGGACCGCCAGGCGTCTGAACCCCAGGCAAGCCCGCTGGTCGCTGTTCTTCATGCGTTTTGACGTCCGGATCACCTACCGCCCCGGGACAAAGAACCAACGATCTGACGCCCTGTCCCGGGTGCATGAAGAGGAGGTCAAGACCGAGCTGTCAGACCCCCCTGAAACCATCATCCCCGAGTCCACTGTCGTGGCCACCCTTACTTGGGATGTGGAGAAGACCGTCCGGGAGGCCCTGACACGGAGCCTGGACCCGGGGACAGGTCCGAAGGACAAATTGTACATCCCACCAGAGGCCAGGGCTGCGATCCTTGACTTCTGTCACAGTTCCAAGCTCTCCTGTCATCCAGGGGTGCGAAGGACCATGGCAGTGGTCCGGCAGCGCTTCTGGTGGGCGTCTATGGAAGCCGACGTCCAGGAGTATGTCCAGGCCTGCACCACCTGTGCCAGGGGCAAAGCCGACCACCACAAGGCCCAAGGCCTCCTCCAGCCTCTGCCTGTGCCTCATCGCCCCTGGTCTCACATTGGCCTGGACTTTGTCACGGGCCTCCCGCCGTCCCAGGGCATGACTTCCATCCTCACAACAGTGGACTGGTTCTCCAAGGCGGCCCACTTCGTGGCCCTCCCGAAGCTCCCGACGGCCCAGGAGACTGCAGACCTCCTGGTCCACCATGTCGTGCGTCTGCATGGGATTCCATCTGACATTGTCTCGGATCGTGGTCCTCAGTTCTCCTCCCAGGTCTGGAGGAGTTTCTGCAGGGAACTGGGGGCCACTGTCAGTCTCTCATCTGGGTACCACCCCCAGACGAACGGGCAGGCAGAGCGGACGAACCAGGAACTGGAGCAGGAACTGGAGCAGGCCCTCCGCTGCGTGACCTCCGCGCACCTGACGGCCTGGAGTGACCATCTGGCCTGGATCGAGTACGCTCATAATAGCCAAGTTTCATCTGCCACCGGCCTCTCCCCGTTTGAGGTGTGTTTGGGGTACCAGCCCCCATTGTTTCCGCTAGTGGAGGGAGAGGTCAGGGTGCCCTCGGTCCAGGCCCATCTGAGGAAGTGCCGTTGGGTGTGGCGTACCGCCCGCTCTGCCCTGCTCAGAGCCCGGATGAGGGCTAAGGCCCATGCAGACCGCCGGCGTTCCCCGGCCCCTGCATACCAGCCCGGGCAGGAGGTCTGGCTATCCACAAAGGACATCCCCCTGCAGGTGGAACCCAAAAGCTGAAGGACAGGTACATTGGACCGTTTCCCATACTCAAAGTCCTCAGTCCAGCCACAGTGAAGCTGAAGCTACCAGCTTCACTGCGGATACACCCCATTTTTCATGTGTCGAGACTCAAGCCCTGCCATACCTCACCACTGTGTGCCCCGGGACCAGCGCCGCCTCCTGCCCGGATCATCGACGGGGAGCCCGCGTGGACAGTACACCGGCTCCTGGACGTCCGTCGAAAGGGCCGGGGGTTCCAGTATCTGGTGGACTGGGAGGGTTATGGCCCCGAAGAGTGCTCCTGGGTGAAGAGGAGCTTCATCCTGGACCCGGCCCTCCTGGTCGACTTCTACACCCGTCACCCGGACAAGCCTGGTCGGGCGCCAGGAGGCGCCCGTTGAGGGGGGGGTCCTGTTGTGTGGGCCGCTGAAGAGGAGATACTGCTGGCCCACCACCACAAGATGGCGCCCTGCTTGAAGTGCAGGCTTCAAGCACGAGAGGGCGTCGGAGCGACCGGGAGTGACAGCTGTCACCCATCATCCGTACCAGCTGTCACTCATCCACTACTCATCACCACCACCATAAAGGCCGGACTGCAACTCCACCTCCCCGCCAAGAAATCAGCTACCATTCAGGTAATTCTCTGCTGAACCTTAATTCGAGTATTAGTCTGATTTCTTTTGCAGCCGTTTTCCTGGGACGGATACCCTGTCTGCTGAGTTGGCGTTTGGTGTGGACTGCAACGGCTTCGCCTCCCACCCCACCCAGATAAGTGGTTATCTCGGGAGCTGCACGAGTGTGTGAATCGGAGGTGGAGGTTCTCCCTCCTAACTAAACACAGACTGTGGGATTACTGAGTGTGCAAACTCACACTCATCAGTACTGTCTCTGTTCTCTGCCAGCAGTACCAGGTCTGACTGCTGAAGACAGTGGCCACCTGGGGCGCAGGGCTTGGCGGCTCCGGTGTTCTTCAGCTCCGTTGGTGGTGGAAGCTGTGTGGGATCCGGCTCTTCTCTCGCCAGACGTCTACTATCGTCGAGCCTGCCCACACGTCACCTTGTGTATATTTGACATTCCACCATATTGTTATTGTCTGTACTTTGTTGTGCGATTCACAACATTAAATTGTTACTTTTTGGCTTATCCATTGTCCGTTCATTAACGCCCCCTGTTGTGGGTCCGTGTCACGACACTTTCACAACAGGAAATTCACCATTTAGCAGGTTCCATGCACAGAAGATTAGCTGCATGAATGACAGCACATGGTATTACTTTTGACCGTGATCTGATCCAGAACATTACCTTTCTGTTTATTGCCTCGATAAATCAAAGACACCTACATTTAATGTTGTATGTGAGATCCTGTACAAAATCTGTCAGAAAGTTTACTCATAAAGCAATATTATTTTGCAACTTCTCCCACTTAGAAATCTAGAAACCATGGAGGGATCTGAAATTTTCATCTTAGGTGCATGTCCACTGTGAGAGACATAATCCCCCCCCCCCCCAAAAAAAATCCGGAAATCACAATGTATGATTTTTTTAATAATTTATTTGTATGTTACTGCTGCAAATAAGTATTTCAACACCTGCCAATCAGCAGAAATTCTGGCCCTCAAATTCCACCTCCACTCCACTTATTATTCCAAATTAGAAGCACCTATTTGAGGTCGTTAGCTGCATAAAGACACCTGTCCACCCCACACAATCAGTAAGACTCCAACTACTAACATGGCTAAGACCAAAGAGCTGTCCAAAGACACCAGAGACAAAATTGCAGACCTCCACAACGCTGGAAAGGGCTACGGGGCAATTGACAAACAGCTAGGTGAAAAAAGATCAACTGTTGGAGCAATTATTAGAAAATGGAAGAAGCCAAACATGACTATCAATCCCTTGGACTGGGGCTCAATGCAAGATCCCACCTCGTGACGTATCAATGATCCTAAGAAAGGTGAGGAATCAGCCCAGAACTGCACGGGAGGAGCTGGTCAATGACCTGAAGAGAGCTGGCACCACTGTTTCCAAGGTTACTGTGGGTAATACACTAAGATGTCATGTGTTAAAATCATGCATGGCACGGAAGGTTCCCCTGCTTAAATCAGCACATGTCCAGGCCCGTCTTAAGTTTGCCCATGACCATTTGGATGATCCAAATGGTCATGGGAGAAAGTTATGAGGTCAGATGAGCCCAAAACAGAACTTTTTGGTCTTAATTCCACCCTGTTTGGAGGAAGAAGAATGCTGAGTACCATCCCAAAAACACCATCCCTACTGTGAAGCATGGGGGTGGAAGCATCATGCTTTGGGGGTGTTTTTTTGCACATGGGACAGGACGACTGCACTGTATTAAGGAGAGGATGACCGGGGCCATGTATTGTGAGATTTTGGGTAACAACCTCCTTCCCTCAGTTAGAGCATTGAAGATGGGTCGTGGATGGGTCTTCCAACATGACAATGACCCCAAACACACAGCCAGGATAACCAAGCAGTGGGTCTGTAAGAAGCATATCAAGGTTCTGGAGTGGCCTGGCCAGTCTCCAGACCTAAACCCAATAGAAAATCTTTGGATTGAGCTCAAACTCTGTTTTTCTCAGCAGCAGCCCAGTAACCTGACTGATCTAGAGAAGATCTGTATGGAGGAATGGGCCAAAATCCCTGCTGCAGTGTGTGCAAACCTGGTGAAAAACTACAGGAAACGTTTGACCTCTGTAATTGCAAACAAAGGCTACTGTACCAAATATTAACACTGATTTGTATTTGATTTGTATTTGAACACTTCAGTGTTCAAATACTTATTTGCAGCAGTAACATACAAATAAATTATTTTTAAAAAAATCATACATATAGACTTTTTTTTAGATTATGTCTCTCACAGTGGACATGCACCTAAGATGAAAATTTCAGACCCCTCCATGATTTCTAAGTGGGAGAACTTACAAAATCACAGGGTGTTTAGATACTTATTTTCCTCACTGTATGTGTTGCTGACAAAAAACTATTCGTAAATATAAACCTAGATCTCAGTGTGCATTGTGTGAAGGTTATACATCAGCCGCCAGATGGGTTGCATTTAATGTTTGAAGCATTCTGAAATAGATTTTTTATTTATTTATTTATCCTTTCACCTTCTAACCAGACAGTAAGCCTTATCCTAAACCCCAAGTCCTACTTGTCACTCTTTTAAAGTAGCAGCATGTCCACACTTTGCAGGATTTTGTTTTTCTCTTCTCACGGACTCATTTCCAGCTGCACACACACGTCTCACCTTGTTTCCCCCTGACCTGATCCTGCTTTTGTCCCCTTCTGAAACTTCATCACCACATATTACACGCTCTTTGTCTGCACTCATTGCCTGTGTGAGAAAATTTGCAGGTTAAAAAGTGCACAGCAAGGCCTCTATCAGGCAGCATCAGCGCACACTTCCTTTACTGTGTGTGAAGTTGTTTTGTTTGCGTTTAGACTTTACCTGTCTGTTTGTGGCAGTGGAGCTGAATATCACCTGAAACACTAAGTGTACATTGATATTTTGGGCACTGGGGCCACAGGCCTAGGAAAGCTTTGGAGAAACAGATATGTATCCTGTAAGTAACAAAGATACCGTCCATTAAACTTTGACGCACCACATACAGCGGGCAACGTAACTATTGAACACGTCACTGTTTTTCTCAGTAAATATATTTCTAAAGATGCAATTGACATGAAATTTTCACGAGGTGTCGGTAACAACCCAAGTAATCCATAGATGCAAAACAAACCAAATCAAATAAGTAGAAAAATTAAGTGTAATGAAATGGAATGACGCTAGGAAAAAGTATTGAACATGCTTACCAAAATTTATTTCATACTTCTACAACTAGATCCTTTGTTGGTAATAGCAGCTTCAAGATGCCTCCTGAATGGAGAAACTAGTCACATGAGTTGCTCAGGTGTGATTTTGCTCCATTCTTCCACACAAACAGTCTTCAAATCTTGAAGATTCCATGGACCTCTTCTATGAAATCTGATCTTTAGTTCTTTCCATAGATTTTCTATTGGATTCAAGTCAGGTGATTGGCTGGGCCATTCTCAAAGCTTTATTTTCATTCTCTGAAACCAACTGAGAGTTGTCATGACAGTGTGTTTGTGATCATTGTCTTTGCCAGTGCCGGATGCTGAAAAAACAGCCCCATACCATGATGTCCCCACCTCCAAACTTTACTGTTGGTTTGGTGTTTTAGGGGTGATGTACAGTGCCATTTATGGTGTGTATTATTATGGCATCCAAAGAGTTCAGTTTTGGTCTCATCTGACCAGACTATATTTTCCCAGTATTTCACAGGTTTGTCTAAATGCTGTGCCACAAACTTTAAATGAACTTCAACATGCTTTTTCTTCAGCAATGGAGTCTTGCATGATGAGCGTGCACACAGGCCATAACAGTTGAGTGCATTACTTATTGTGTTCTTTAAAATAATTCTACCTGCTAATTCCCCATCATGCTCAAGTGGTCCTTGGCTCTTGGACAACTCTTCCAATAATTTGTTTCATTCCTCTGTGAGAAATCTGGAGAGGAGCACCTGGTCATGTCCGATTTATGTTGAAGTGATGTTCTTTCCCCTTTCAGATTGTGGGCCCAACGGTTCTCACTGGAACATTCAGAAGTTTAGAAATCCTTCTGTAACCAATGCCATTAGTATTTTGCAACAATAAGTTTGCAAAGATCTGGAAAGAGCTTTTACCCATCATGAGATGTTTCTTGTGTGAAACTTTGGTAATGAGACACCTTTTTACATGCCATCAGTTGGGACTGAACCAGCTGATATTAATTTGTATTAACAAGGGGCAGGACTACTTTCTAATTACTGATAGATTTCAGCTGGTGTCTTGGCTTTCAAAGCCTTTTTTTACCTCCCTTTCTTCAGGCGTACAATACTTTTTTCTGTCATTTCACATGATCACACATAATTTATGGACCTCTATGGTTTGATTTCTTTGTATGTGGAGATTACTTGGGCTGTTACTGACATCTGGTGAAAATGTCGTGACAATAACGCCTTCAGAAATATATTTACTGGGAAAAATGGTGACGGCCCGCTGTATATATAAAAAAAAAAAAACAAGTTTGTTTTGCTTATGTAAAATACACTACATCTACCACCTGCATCATTGCATGCATGGTGGAAATTAAGAGGAGGTGTGGCTGAAGTTAATGTATCTTGAAATGAGCTTCTGTCAGATTCTTTTACTTAAGCCCCATTTACACATAGACGGTAAGAGCTCCCGGAAGCGTCCCGGAAGAGTTTTTGGCCGTCTTAAGGATCAAACGCCATTGTTAACGCCGGCAGTAGGGGGTGTGGCTTAGTTCCGGCTTTACTGGGAATCGTCGAAAAAATTATTCAACATGTCAAATAATTCCGGGAGTTCGGACAGTCTAAGGCACACCTGTGCACTAATCATGGTGTCTAATCAGCATCTTGGTATGGCACACCTGTGAGGTGGGATGGATTATCTCAGCAAAGGAGAAGTGCTCACTATCACGGATTTAGACTGGTTTGTGAACAATATTTGAGGGAAATGGTGATATTGTGTATGTGGAAAAAGTTTTAGATCTTTGAGTTCATCTCATACAAAATGGGAGCAAAACCAAAAGTGTTGCATTTATATTTTTGTTGAGTATAGATATATAAGTACATGGTGTATGTATACAAATATACTTATATCGTCTTCCTTTCAACCTGATGACAGTGATTATAACTGTGGGCTCCCTGTTCCCTTTTTTATGTTCTTTTTCTTCCTTTTTTTTTTGGTTTGTTCTTAAACAAATCATAAAAATACTAAAGAGAAGGTTCTGGGCAGTCTTCTGCTGGGACTGGTTGGGGCTGAGGGGAGAGAATCAGGAAAAAGACATGCTGTGGAGGGGAGCAGAGGTCAATCACTAATGATTAAATGCAGAGTGGTGCATACAGAGCAAAAAGAGAAAGAAACACTCAGTGCATCATGGGAACCCCCCAGCAGTCTAAGTCTATAGCAGCATAACTAAGGGATGGTTCAGGGTCACCTGATCCAGCCCTAACTATAAACTTTTTCAAAAAGGAAAGTTTTAAGCCTAATCTTAAAAGTAGAGAGGGTGTCTGTCTCCCTGATCCAAATTGGGAGCTGGTTCCACAGGAGAGGAGCCTGAAAGCTGAAGGCTCTGCCTCCCATTCTACTCTTACAAACCCTAGGAACTACAAGTAAGCCTGCAGTCAGAGCGAAGCGCTCTATTCGGGTGATATGGTACTATGAGGTCCCTAAGATAAGATGGGACCTGATTCTTCAAAACCTTATAAGTAAGAAGAAGAATTTTAAATTCTATTCTAGAATTAACAGGAAGCCAATGAAAAGAGGCCAATATGGGTGAAATATGCTCTCTCCTTCTAGTCCCCATCAGTACTCTAGCTGCAGTATTATGAATTAACTGAAGGTTTTTCAGGGAACTTTTAGGACAACCTGATAATAATGAATTACAATAGTCCAGCCTAGAGGAAATAAATGCATGAATTAGTTTTTCAGCATCACTCTGAGACAAGGCCTTTCTAATTTTAGAGATATTGCACAAATGCAAAAAAGCAGTCCTACATATTTTCTTAATATGCGCATTGAAGGACATATCCTGATCAAAAATGACTCCAAGATTTCTCACAGTATTACTAGAGGTCAGGGTAATGCCATCCAGAGTAAGGATCTGGTTAGACACCATGTTTCTAAGATTTGTGGGGCCAAGTAAAATAACTTCAGTTTTATCTGAATTTAAAAGCAGGAAATTAGAGGTCATCCATGTCTTTATGTCTGTAAGACATTCCTGCAGTTTAACTAACTGGTGTGTGTCCTCTGGCTTCATGGATAGATAAAGCTGGGTATCATCTGCGTAACAATGAAAATTTAAGCAATGCTTTCTAATAATACTGCCTAAGGGAAGCAAGTATAAAGTGAATAAAATTGGTCCTAGCACAGAACCTTGTGGAACTCCATAATTAACCTTAAGCCCCTTTCACACCGGGGCTGCTCCCAGTTGCTCCCTGTGGCATCATGACGACACAGGAATTTCTGCATCAGGTGCGCGCAGCAGGGGGCAGAGAGGAGGTGAGAACGCAGCCTGCAGGTTCTCTGCACAGAGAAGTCAGAGTGCACAGTTTGGCTGCAGACAGACTGTGCACTCTGACTTCGCTTCTGCTTGTCGTGCTGAGCTGCAGGGCTGCGCTCTGAGTTCTGTTATAGTTTATCTTTCCTCCCTTGACCGCAAGATGCGCACAGCGCAGTGCCTTTAATACCTATGGCATGCTCTAATCTCTGTAATAAAATTTTATGGTCAACATGATTTGGAAAGACACACACCTGTCTACATATAAGGTCCCACAGCTGACAGTGCATGTCAGAGCACAAACCAAGCATGAAGTCAAAGGAATTGTCTGTAGACCTCCAAGACAGGATTGTCTTGAGGCACAAATCTGGGGAAAGGCACAGAAACATTTCTGCTGCTTTGAAGGTAACAATGAGCACAGTGTCCTCCATCGTCCGTAAATGGAAGGCATTTGGATCTACCAGGACTCTTCCTAGAGCTGGCCGATTGTCTAAACTGAGCGATTGGGGGAGAAGGGCCTGAGTCAGGGAGGTCACCAAGAACCCAATGGACACTCTGTCAGAGCTCCAGCATTCTGGAGTACCCTCCAGAAGGACAATCATCTTTGCAGCAATCCACCAATCAGGTCTGTATGGTAGAGTGGCCAGACGGAAGCCATTCCGTAGTAAACGGTACATGGCAGCCCACCTGGAATTCGCTAAAAGGCACCTGAAGGACCTCAGACCATGAGAAACAAAATTCTCTGGTCTGATGAAACAAAGATTGAACTCTTTGGGGTGAATGCCAGGCTTCATGTTTGAAGGAAACCAGGCACCATCAAAACAGTGAAGCATGGTGGTGGCAGCATCACGCTGTGGGGATGTTTTTCAGTGGCAGGAACTGGGAGACGAGTCAGGATTGAGGGAAAAATGAAAGCAGAAATGTACAGAGACATCCTGGATGAAATCCTGCTCCAGAGTGTTCTTGATCTCAGCCTGGGGCAACGGTTTATCTTTCAGCAGGACAATGACCCTGGTCACACAGCCAAGATATCAAAGGAGTGGCTTCAGTTCTACTGTGAATGTCCTTGAGTGACCCAGCCACAGCCCAGACCTGAATCCGATTGAACGACTCTGGAGAGAACTGATGTGCCTTATCCAGCCTGATAGAGCTTGAGAGGTGCTACAAAGAGCAATGGGCAAAACTGCCCAAAGATAGCTGCACCAAGTTTGTGGCATCATATTCAAAGTACTGAGCAAACAGTGAGGAAAATAAGTATTTGAACACCCTGTGATTTCGCAAGTTCTCCCACTTAGAAATCATGGAGGGGTCTGAAATTTTCATCTTAGGTGCATGTCCACTGTGAGAGACATAATCAAAAAAAAAAAAAAAAAAAAAATCAGGAAATCACAATGTATGATTTTTTAATAATTTATTTGTATGTTACTGCTGAAAATAAGTATTTCAACACCTGTGAAAATCAATGATAATATTTGGTACAGTAGGCTTTGTTTACAATTACAGAGGTCAAACGTTTCCTGTAGTTTTTCACCAGGTTTGCACACACTGCAGCAGGGATTTTGGTCCACTCCTCCATACAGATCTTCTCTAAATCTTTCAGGTTTGGAGTTTCAGCTCCCTCCAAAGATTTTTTATTGAGTTCAGGTCTGGAGACTGGCCAGGCCACTCCAGGACCTTAAATGCTTCTTACGGAGCCCCTCCTTAGTTGCCCTGGCTGTGTGTTTGGGGTCATTGTCATGCTGGAAGACCCAGCCATGACCCATATTCAATGCTCTTACTGAGGGAAGGAGGTTGTTTGCCAAAATCTCACAATACATGACCCCATCCATCCTCCCTTCAATACGGTGCAGTCGTCCTGTCCCCTTTGCAGAAGAGCACCCCCCAGAGTATGATGTTTCCACCCCCATGATTCACGGTTGGGATGGTTTTCTTGGGGTTGTTCTCATCCTCTAAACATGGTAAGTGGAATTGATTCCAAAAAGCTTCTGGTCTCATCTGACCACATGACCTTCTCCCATGCCTCCTCTGGATCATCCAGATGGTCACTGGTGAACTTCAAATGGGCCTGGACATGTGCTGGCTTGAGCAGGGGGACCTTGCTGCCCTGCAGGATTTTAAGCCATGACAGCATCAGGTGTTACTAATGTAATCTTTGTGACTGTGGTCCCAGCTCTCTTCAGGTCCTCCTGTGTAGTTCTGAGCTTTCTCAGAATCATCCTTACCCCACAAAATGAGATCTTGCATGGAATCCCAGACCGAGGGAGACTGACAGTCATCTTGTGTTTCTTCCACTTTCTAATAAATAAGCATAACAGTTGTTGTCTTCTACCAAGCTGCTTGCCTGTTGTCCTGTAGTCCATCCCAGTCTTGTGCAGGTCTACAGTTTTGTCCCTGGTGTCCTTAGACAGCTCTTTGGTCTTAGCTATGGTGGACAGGTTGGAGTGTGATTGATTGAGTGTGTGAACAGGTGTCTTTTGTACAGGTAACAAGTTCAAACAGGTGCAATTAATACAGGTAAAGAGTGCAGAATAAGAGGGCTTCTTAAAGAAAAATTAACAGGTCTGTGTGAGCCAGAATTCTTGCTGGTTGGTAGGTGTTCAAATACTTATTTGCAGCAGTAGCATACAAATAAATTATTTAAAAAAAAAAATCATACATTGTGATTTCCGGATTTTATTTTATTTTATTTTTTTTTTAGATTATGTCTCTCACAGTGGACATGCACCTAAGATGAAAATTCCAGACCCCTCCATGATTTCTAAGTGGGAGAACACACACATATACATATACATATATATATATATATATATATATATATATATATATACGAGGTCTCTTAGATAATAAACCGACCCTTTTATTTTTTTTTTTTAACTATATGGATTTGAATGACATGCGATTACACCAATCATGCTTGAACCCTCGTGCGCATGCGTGAGTTTTTTCACGCGTGTCGGTGACGTCATTTCCCTGTGGGCAGGCCTTGAGTGAGATGTGGTCCCGCCCTCTCGGCTGAATTCCTTTGTTTCACACGCTGCTCGAGACGGCGTGCGTTGCTTTATCAAAATTTTTTCTGGACCTGTGAGGAATATCCGAGTGGACACTATTCGAGAAATTAAGATGGTGTTCTGTGAAAAGTTTAACGGCTGATGAGAGATTATGGGGTGTTTCTGTCAGTGTAAGGACTTCCC
Organism: Thalassophryne amazonica; assembly: GCF_902500255.1. NCBI lineage: Eukaryota > Metazoa > Chordata > Actinopteri > Batrachoidiformes > Batrachoididae > Thalassophryne > Thalassophryne amazonica. Next base: position 42,529,898 of record NC_047107.1, read on the forward strand.
ACGGAGCGGGACGTCCTGCAGCGCTTCCAGGCGCTGTCGTCGGCCTGTTTCGAGCTGAAAACATCCTAATTTAAGGCTTAATTCACCCAGGACATCGTGAGAGAACAGAGAAGATTCAGAAGAGGCCGGCATGAGGAATTTATGCGGACATTCCACTGTTTAAGGACATTTTTTTAATGAAAGATGTGCGGGCAAATTTGCCGAGTCGTTTCCGTGACGACTCGGCAAATCTGTGTGCGCCGCGACAGGAAAAACACCTCCGTGTTGAAAACCATTTGTAGAATTCAGGCGGCTTTTAATGGCTTTCAACAAGTGAGTAACTGAGAAATTGTTTAACAGCTTGGGCATGTTCCAACTTGCCCGTTAAGATTTCCAACGGAGGTGTTTTTCCTTCAAACAAAGCAACAGTCTCTGAGCCATTCCTAAACAATGAAAAAAATCGACGAGCGGGTGGACGACTCCTCACTCAAAGACTGCCCACAGGCGAATGACGTAACCGACAGGCGTGAAAAAACTCTCGCATGCCCACGAGGGTTCAAGCATGTCTGATGTAATCACACGTGATTCAAATCCATATGGTTTTTGAAAAAAATAATAAGGTCGGATACTTTTCTAATAGACCTCGTATATGCAAAAATTAAAAAAAAAAGTCATGTTGTCATTATGGGGTGTTGTGAGTAAAATCTTGAGGGGAAAAAATGAATTTACTCCATTTTGGAATAAGGTTGTAATTTAACAAAATGTGGAAAAAGTGAAGCACTATGAATACTTTCCAGATGTACTGCACATTGTAGAGGCACAGATTTGATTTTTCTTGTCTTCTCTGATTGTTGTCCTGTGTCGGCCAGACCCCTATTTCAGGTTGTTTCCAAAAAGCTAGGTTTTTTCTTTCTTTTTGTTTTGACAAGGTTATACAATGATTTTTATTTATTTAATTTTGTTTTGCAATGATTTGATCAAATCACAAAAGACATCATGTGACAGTCCTTTATGTAGTTCTAGACCATTTTCAGAATTAATTAATTCATAGAAGCACAACATTCCATCAATAGCAAACGCATAGTAACAAGTGATGAAAAGTCTCTTAAGAGGAAGAAACCTAAAGCAAAACAAAACAGTACCAGACAAAAGAGCTTGGGTTGATACTATCTGCAATGAAATAAAAATCAATGCAGGAATCATTACAGGGTCCCCTCCCCCATTTTCCATACCTATTTCCTAAGGGCCTCGTCACACATGAATGAGCAGGAGCCACACCGAATCAGGTGGAATGTAAAAAGCACACAATTCATGCCATATCTGGGAGAGAATAAGAATTGCGGAGGACAGACGTCCGAATACCCAGACTGTGCTCCGACATGCCCCGCACAAGCCTCCGAACATAGTACAAATGTTGATGGAACATATTAGGATTACCCAGCCAGCTGTCAGAATGCAGTGAGAGTATGACTAATGCACTTACATTGCCATACGAGTGAGGTCCAATTGTAGGTGGAGGAAATATAATCCAGCAGCACTCGAGGTGCACACGTGGTGTGTTCAGGCAGTCGGGACATTCAGCCAGGATCTGAAATGGCAGATCATTTTGAACCGCCCCTCGAACACGATCAGAATGCTTCAAATGCCATTTTCATGCCGTACGAATATTTAGATTACGGTCACACTGCACTCCGACTGCATGTAATATTTCTCTCGGCTGTTTCGGAGGATGTTGCCAATTTACCATATTTGGCCTCTTCATGAAGTGGTCCAATAAAAACGGTGCAAAAAGGGTCAATACCAAAACCAGCCACAAAACTCTCTTTACCACTGAAAATAGAGATACTGAGTGACAATATGAACCATATTTCATCACTTTTGACTTAGGGCACATTGAGACATCACTTTGTGAAAAAGTGGTAATTTCGCATTTTGGCAATAAAAAGCACCCCCTATACTTGTACGCCCAAAGTAAGCCGCCAAATTATTAATCGAAATCAAAGTAAGAGGTCCTAATCTATCATCTATATATGTAAAGGGCTATGTCTGTCTGTCCGGGATAAACTCCCAAACTGTAATATGTAGCCCTACAAACTATATATATCCTGAATCCTCATGACATGGGGAACAAACTGGTACCATTTTTACCAAAATTACCCCCAAAATAGCCATTTATGTAAGACCATACAGTGTTGTACCATGTGCTTTTCATGCTGCCAATTCTGTCTGTCCGGACTAAACTCCCAAACTATAATATGTAGCCCTAAAAGTATATATATTCTGAATCCTCATGACATGGCAGCCCAGTCTCATGGTTTTTTTTTTTTCGTGCTCCTGTGACGAAATGAGTCAAATTTTCGTGACAGGGTTTTTTTTTAACTCACTATTCCTAACCCTACTCCTACTCCTGACCCTAACCTTAACTATAACGTAATTTTACTCTTTCCCCCCACCCTAACCATAACCACCCGACCCCCTGCTTCACTTTTAATTTTGTGCAGCCATCACGGAATGAATTAGAATGAATTTGTGCTGCCCTGACGAAAATGAGGTGCTTTTCGTCACAATATCATGAACCAATAGATTAATGTATATTTCGTGCTGCTGAATCACGACTTGCCGTGAGACCAGGTAGGACATGGGGAACAAACTGGTACCATTTTAAAAAAAGTTGAACTGAAAATTACCCCCAAAAATTATCCCCAAAATAGCCGGCTGTGGGTATGACCAAGCAGATTCAAATTTCCAGCCCTGTATATGTGTTGGCCATCTCTGTTTATTTAATCCCTTTCTACAGCACACTCAGCAAAACAACATGCTTAGGCTGAGGCTGTGGGTATGACCAGGCAGATTCAAATTTCCAGCCCTGTATCTGTGTTTATTTAATCCCTTCCTTCAGTTACTTTATGTTCTCAGCTGTTAAGCACCTGACTGTCCTGTACAACCCAGTTTGCCTTCCTATCTGAATACATTCATTTTATGTTTGTAAAATTGCAACGTAAAAACAGTGAAATACACCACTACCTCAGTTTTTTTCCATTGATATTTACATTTACTGTTACCTACCTTTTGTGTGTTATTTTGTTATAAATTTGATTGTGCTGCCCTGGCGCCTTGTGGATCCGGTTAGAGCCTGTGTGGTGCCGCTGGTCAGCTCTGAGGACCGTCGGCCCAGACGTCCACGTCTTCGCCGGATTGATGTGCGCCAGTGGCGCTCTCGGAACCTGGGCTTGCTTCGCCGGGTTCCGAACAGTCAGACTGTCATCCCCACTGAGGTCCTTACCCTGGGTCTCCTGAACATCAGATTACTGTCCTCAAAATCATTGTTGATTAATGATTTAATCATGGATCATCATTTAGATATGACTGGCTTGTTTGAAACCTGGCTCAAACCCACAACTCTCCTTCCTTTGAATGAGGCCTGCCCACCAGCATACACATTTAGTCACGTGTCTCGTGGTGTGAAGCAAGGCAGAGGTGTTGCTTTTATTTCTAAATCTAGGATTTCTTTATTAGCTGTTGGGGGTCACAAATATAATTCCTTTGAGCATCTGACTCTCCGTTATGCCCGTGATGCTAAGTACTGTCAGGGTCATAAAACTGGAGCTCAGCTATGTTATTTTGTCACTGTTTATAGGTCCCCTGGCCCATACTCTGATTTCTTAGATGAATTTGGTGCGTTCATCTCTAGTTTGTCAACTAGTGCAGATAACATTTTGATTATTGGTGACTTTAACATTCATATAAATAAGCCCTCTGATCCCCTTAACAAATCATTTATGCAAATTGTGGATGCTTTAGGATTCCAGCAATGCATTCAGGACCCGACACACATTAGTGGAAATACCCTGGATCTGGTTCTTGCACGTGGGTTTGCTGTCACAAATACTGACATTTTGTCTCTCGCATCTGTGGTCTCTGACCATTCTCTTATCAGGTTTACATTTATGCTGCCGCGTTTAGTGGAACAACAACCTTGTCTACAACTGCGGCGTCGTATTAAACCCTCAACTATGACTGAACTTGAGGCCAGACTACCTGATATTTTAGCTTTGAATCTGGAGAATGCTAAATCAGTGGACAGCCTCGCGGATAGTCTAAATTTAATGCTTAAAACTACACTTGATAAGATTGCACCTCCCCTTTTAAGGTCACGCCCTCCTAAGGCACAGTCACCTTGGTTCAATGATTATTTGCGTGACCTCAGGCAGAAGGCTAGAGGTTTGGAACGGAAATGGCATTGTTCCAAATTAGAGGTGTTCCGCCTTGTGTGGCGGGATGCTATTTTAGATTATAAGCATGCACTACTGGCCACGAAGCGGACCTATTACTCTGATTTGATCAGTAAAAACAAACATAACTCAAAGTTTTTGTTTGACACGGTCGCATTTCTTATTCACGGGCAGCCACCTGTTAGTCGTTCTCCCTTTTCAGCACAGGATTTCTTGGATTATTTTGAGAAGAAAATAGAAGATATTAGGCTGAGCATATCTCAGCAAGCCTCGGCCCAGCCATTAAAACCTGCTATGCAGGTGGGAGCTACCATTGAGGTGTTACCTAGACTGACAGAATTTAATAGTATTTCATTGAGCGTGTTGATGAAACTTGTGGCATCTACAAAAGCGCAACCTGTTTATTTGATCCCATACCAACAAAATTGTTTAAGGACCTGCAGCCCACTCTTGGGCCGACTGTGCTGGAAATTATTAATCTGTCATTAACCTCTGGATCTGTTCCGAAATGTTTTAAATCAGCAGTGATTAAACCATTACTTAAGAAATCTAATCTTGACCCTAGTGTATTGAAAAATTACAAGCCGATATCAAATCTATCATTCTGTTCCAAAATTTTAGAAAAGGTGGTTTCACGGCAGCTCATAGACCACCTCACTGAGAATGATCTTTTTGAGCCGCTGCAGTCTGCTTTTAGGAAATATCACTCCACAGAGACAGCGCTCACTAAAGTATGATGAATGATCTTCTGCGAGCAATGGACTCAGACACCACTACGGTTTTGGTGTTGTTAGATCTCAGTGCTGCGTTTGATACCGTGGATCATCATATTTTGCTCAAAAGGTTGGAGAATTTTTGGGGGATTACTGGAAGTGCCATTGCCTGGTTGATGTCATATCTGTCCAGTCATCTCAATGTGTCTTGTATAATGGCACTACCTCTGACCTTGCTGACATGAGATTTGGGGTTCCACAGGGATCTGTTTTAGGCCCCTTGCTTTTCTCCCTGTATGTGGCACCCCTTGGGCGTATACTGCAGAGTTTGGGGATTGCCTTTCATTGTTATGCTGATGATACTCAGCTATACATGCCGATAACTGCGGGAAATCTCACTCCCATAAAATCCCTGGAGGACTGTCTTCTATCAGTGAGAAGTTGGATGTCTAGTAACTTCCTACTTTTAAACTTTGATAAGACTGAAATGATGGTTCTTGGTCCAGCGAGACATCAGCATCAGTTTGACCAGCTGGCACTCAGCCTGGGTTCCTGTGTCATACATCATACAGACAAAATGAGGAACCTTGGGGTAATTTTTGATCCCACGTTGTCTTTTGACCTCCACATCAGGGATGTTACTAGGACTGCTTTTTTCCATCTGAGAAATATAGCGAGGATCCGCCCCATCCTGTCCATGGCTGATGCTGAGACCCTGATTCATGCTTTTGTTTCTTCTAGACTAGATTATTGTAATGTTCTATTTTCAGGGTTACCACAGTCCAGCATTAGTGGTCTTCAGCTGGTTCAGAATGCTGCCACCAGACTTCTGACACATAGCAGAAGGTCTGAACATATCACACCCATTTTGGCATCTTTGCACTGGCTCCCTGTCTCTGTGAGAGCAGATTTTAAGGTTTTGCTATTGACTTATAGGGTTGTTCATGGACTGGCGCCATCTTATCTGGCTGATCTGGTGGACCTTAACGTGCCGGCCCGGGCTTTGCGGTCGCAGGATGTGGGACTTCTCTGTGTTCCCAGAGTGAAGAAGAAGTCAGCAGGTCAAAGAGCCTTTTCGTATCGTGCACCCACCCTGTGGAACAGTCTTCCTGTGACCGTGAGGCAGTCTGAGTCTGTGGACATTTTTAAGTCTAGACTAAAAACCTATTTTTATTCTCTTTCTTATGGATAGTTTTTATTTTTATTTGTTTTATTCTTTTACTTCTGTTTTTATTTATGTATTGGAATTTTTTTTTATTAATTTCTAATTATTTATTCAATTTTATGTTAACTTGTTTTATGTAAGGCGCCTTGAGACGGCTTTTGCTGTGATTTGACGCATTATAAGCTAATAAAATTAATTTAAATTTAATTAAATTAATTGCAAAACAAAGTCTGCATGAAGGACTTCAAAAGTGTTTGTCTTTTAACCAAGTATTTCCACTTAGTTTGGGGAGTCCACCTCTTATAGTTCTGCTGGACAATCTTTAGCCCATTAACTATTATATTTATAAGACATCGGCATTACAAAAATAAATGTTGGGCAATTGTTTTGATTAAAATGATAGGCATTTGGCTTATGTCTTAAACAGGTTAACCCAGGCAGCGCCAGGTAACCCAGCTAGTTATATGCATAAAAGGCCACACCGCCCCTGTGAAAATGTGCAGTTACAAAAAATAGCGATTTGCAGTGCCACCTGTGGGTTGCGCTCTGAGTCAGCCGCCAAAATTTTCACGTTTTTGGAAAGTCCATACGCAATAGACTAACACTAATGAAAATAAATTTGGCTCACTTGGGGTGCATGGAAATAACAGCATTTGAAAACCTAAATTTTGTGTCTTTGCCATTTTGACCCCAAATTTTCAGGACCCCCTAAAAAAAAGTAGACCCTATCAAGGATACAAAATGTGATTTCTGTTCCTTTCTAATGTATATCTACCCATAAAAATTTGGGGGGACAAATTTGAAGGGGTCATGAATCACTCTCTAATAGAAACCTGCCTGACTTTTAAAGAAAGATTAATGTGACAACCTAAATCCAGTGTCACTGCCATTCAGAATAAAAATCTGTCAGCAGTTATCTAAAAAAATATTTTGGTGTGTTCATATGAATATTTTTCTCTTGTGCTTCTGTTTACTGATATATGCTTCCAGAAGGAATCTCTTATACTAAGAGCTGCAACTTCAACCCACATGGTTCAAAAGAACTTTTCCTGGAACCAGACAGTAAATCAGCCGGTGCAAAGAATGGTAGTACCACAAACCTTATGGAAAACTATAAAAGTAACAAGGAATTTCTCTCAGCATGTGCTGATGTGAGAGCCAAGGACCTGTGTATTTGATGCATAGTTTATTAATAAAGCAGTCATTTCAAATTTGAAACAAACAACCCTTGACATGCCATATGTCTACCAGATGTGTTTCCAGTAGGAGTACCGGTGTTGTTTTCCATCAGGTGTTGGAAAACAAGCCAGATGAGGATTGACTGATACACCTCAGCGCGAGCTGACACACACTCGTTTGTGAAAGAGACACTCGCATGAAATTTTGTGAAAGTTCCAGGATTTATAAATCTTTTCTGAGGTAACTGAAAGAACAGTCAAAAAAAAAAAAAAAAAAAAAATCCAAGCAACGGTTTTTAATGTGCTATTCAGCCAGCTGTTGCTCAAATCCTCCTGATGTGATTCACCATGCTCAATAAATATTTGACAGCAAACTGTTACTGCATCATATTAACTCAGTGCTCGACAACACTGTCTGGTGACAGTGACATTACCCAATGATGTTATTATGGAATGAATCAGATAAACTCCTCATTCAAGACTTGTGAATTGACAGAATTTCACTTTCTTTTTTCTTTTTGACTAGGTTGGCAGGTCTTGTGACTCCAGTACAAATTACAGTGGGTAGAACAATGACTGAACACATCACCATATCACCATTTTTCTCAGTAAATTTATTTGTAAAGGTGCTATTGACATGAAATTTTCACCAGATGTTGGTAACAACGCAAGTAATCCTGAGATGCAAAAAAAAAAAAAAAAAAAAAGTTCAGAAATGAAGTTATGTGTAATAAAATGGAATGAGAGCGGGAGAAGTATTGAAAGCACCTACTAAAATTTATTTAAATTTATTCAAGGCACTTCCTGTATGGAGAAACTAGTTGCGGGCATTCCTCAGGTTTGATTTTGGAGCATCCCTCCACACAACGCCTTCAAATCTAGAAGGTGATCATCTACAGTAATGTTCAGAATAATAGTAGTGCTATGTGACGAAAAAGATTAATCCAGGTTTTGAGTATATTTCTTATTGTTACATGGGAAACAAGGTACCAGTAGATTCAGTAGATTCTCACAAATCCAACAAGACCAAGCATTCATGATATGCACACTCTTAAGGCTATGAAATTGGGCTATTAGTAAAAAGAAAAGTAGAAAAGGGGGTGTTCAAACAGGTGTGAATCAGGTGTCTCCTATGTAAGGATGAAGCCAGCACCTGTTGAACATGCTTTTCTCTTTGAAAGCCTGAGGAAAATGGGACGTTCAAGACATTGTTCAGAAGAACAGCGTAGTTTGATTCAAAAGTTGATTGGAGAGGGGAAAACTTATACGCAGGTACAAGAAATTATAGGCTGTTCATCTACAATGATCTCCAATGCTTTAAAATGGACAAAAAAAAACCAGAGACGCATGGAAGAAAATGGAAAACAACCATCAAAATGGATAGAATAACCAGAATGGCAAAGGCTCACCCATTGATCAGCTCTAGGATGATCAAAGACAGTCTGGAGTTACCTGTAAGTGCTGTGACAGTAAGAAGACATCTGTGTGAAGCTAATTTATTTGCAAGAATCCCCCGAAAAGTCCCTCTGTTAAATAAAAGACATGTGCAGATGAGGTTACCATTTGCCAAAGAACACATCAACTGGCCTAAAGAGAAATGGAGGAATATTTTGTGGACTGATGAGAGTAAAATTGTTCTTTTTGGGTCCAAGGGCTGCAGACAGTTTGTGAGACGACCCCCAAACTCTGAATTCAAGCCACAGTTCACAGTGAAGACAGTGAAGCATGGTGGTGCAAGCATCATGATATGGGCATGTTTCTCCTACTATGGTATTGGGCCTATATATCGCATACCAGGTATCATGGATCAGTTTGGATATGTCAAAATACTTGAAGAGGTCGTGCTGCCTTATGCTGAAGAGGACATGCCCTTGAAATGGGTGTTTCAACACGACAATGACCCCAAGCACACTAGTAAACCAGCAAAATCTTGGTTCCAAACCAACAAAATTAATGTTTTGGAGTGGCCTGCCCAATCCCCGGGCCTAAATCCAATTGAGAACTTGTGGGGTGACATCAAAAAAGCTGTTTCTGAAGCAAAACCAAGAAATGTGAATGAATTGTGGAATGTTGTTAAAGAATCTTGGAGTGGAATAACAGCTGAAAGGTGCCACAAGTTGGTTGACTCCATACCTCACAGATATGAAGAAATCATGAAAAACTGTGGTTATACAACTAAATACTAGTTTAGTGATTCACAGGATTGCTAAAAAAGCAGTTTGAACATAATAGTTTTGAGTTTGTAGCGTCAACAGCAGATGCTACTATTATTGTGAACACCCCCTTTTCTACTTTTTTTTTTACTAATAGCCCAATTTCATAGCCTTAAGAGTGCGCATATCATGAATGCTTGGTCTTGTTGGATTTGTGAGAATCTACTGAATCTTCTGGTACCTTGTTTCCCATGTAACAATAAGAAATATACTCAAAACCTGGATTAATCTTATTTGTCACATAGCACTACTATTATTCTGAACACTACTGTATGTACACTGATCTGTAGTTCTTTCCATAGATTTTCGATTGTACTCAAGTGAGGTGAGTCCATTCTAGCAGCTTTATTTTCATTCTCTGAAACCGAGAGTTTCCTTGGCTGTGTGTTTGGGATCACTGTCTTGCTGAAATGTTCACCCTGGTAGATAGCAGTATATATATATATATATATATATATATATATATATAGAAAAAATCAAGAATGTCTCTGTACATTTTCCATTCATCCTTCCATCAGTCATGAACTTTGCCAGTGTGATATGCTGAAAAACAGTCCCACACCATGATGTTCCAACCTTCAAGCTTCACTGTTGGTGTGGAGTTTTTTTTTTTTTTGTACATCAGTACATCAGGTATCCATAGAGTCCAGAAAGGACTTTAGATGTTAGCAAGAAATAAAAAAAAAAAAAAAAAAGCTGATCCACGTTAATTTTACTGCAAAATTATGGGAAGTCAAAGACTTACATCTGCTTCAGGCTACAGAATGCAGGAGTCAGCAATGAGCTCTGGGACCTACAGAAGACTTGTATTAACTACAAAAATAACCATTACTTCTGGAAATCATTTATCAAGGCAAATTGTCAGAGAATTTACTGCTGTCATTTGCTTCATCCAATTGTTAAATGGATGTTGAATTATCGTTTTTAATTGTCCTCTGACAAATTCTACCATATCTCATGGCATGTCATGAGTCAGCATCACGAAATATGCATTAATCTACGAAAAGTGCAAAATTTTCGTAATAGGAGCACAAATTTATTCTAATACATTCCGTGACAGCTGCACGAAATTAAAAGTGATGCAGGGTGGTCTGGTGGGCTTATGGTTAGGGTTTGCAGAAGGAGTATGGTGTTATGTTACGATTAGGGTTAGGGGTAGGGTTAGTAATAGTAAGTTAAACAAAAAATAAAAACCCCGTAATGAAAATTTAGTCATTTCATAAGTCCCGCAAGACGTCATTTACCAAAGCTTGGAACGTCGCGGGGGCGTTAGTGAGGCCGAACGGCATGACCAGGTACTCAAAATGACCTAACGGGGTGTTGAATGCCGTCTTCCACTCGTCTCCCTTCCGGACCCGAACCAGGTGATATGCGTCCCTAAGATCCAGCTTTGTGAATATTTTGGCTCCATGCAGGGGGGTGAACACTGAATCTAACCTGCAATGGCGAAGGAAGCGCCACCAGATGGAGCCCTACCTCCTTGGCCCATCTGCTGTCTAGCAGATTCCCTTCTGACCCTGTGTCTACCAGTGCTGGGGCCTGAAGGGTTAAATCCCCGCTAAGGATTGTAACTGGGAGTCGTGTGGAAATATGTGTGTGTCCCACGTGAATTTCTTGGCCCATCCTAAGCCCAGTTTCTAGGGGCGGGCGTTGTTGTTTAACTGTTCGGGGCAGTCTCTCAATTGATGCTCAATTGAGCCGCAAACAAAACACGCCCCGCGGGGGAGCCTCCTCTGTCTATTCGGTGGTCTGAATGTGGCCTTGCTCGTGTCCATAGCTTCGTCAGCAGGGGGAGCTGTAGCCACACAGGGTGTAGAGGCCGTGGAGCGTGGGAAGGGCGGACCTTTTTCAGACCCGGAAGGAAGAGGGACGGCGCGTGCCCGGCCACGCCCCTCGTCTCGTTCCCGACGGCGTTCCTCTAACCGATTGTCTAATCGTATAACGAGGTCGATTTGCCCATCTAAATCCTGCGGTTCGTCCTTGGCCACCAGGTGCTCCTTCAGGACCGACGACAGTCCGTTTATGAAGGCGGCGCGGAGCGCAGCATTATTCCAGCCGGACCTCGCAGCCGCAATGTGGAAGTCGACTGCATAAGCAGCTGTGCTCCGGCGTCCCTGTCTCAGTGACAGTAGCACTGTTGAAGCGGTCTCTCCCCTGTTAGGGTGGTCAAATACGGTTTTCAATTCCCTCACAAACCCAGTGTACGTATGAAGGAGCCGTGAATCTTGCTCCCAAAGTGCCGTAGCCCAAGCGCGTGCCTCTCCTCGAAGCAGATTGATCACATAAGCTACTTTACTAGCATCAGACACGTACATGACGGGACGTTGTGCAAAGACGAGCGAACACTGCATAAGAAAGTCCGCGCACGTCTCCACACAACCTCCGTACGGCTCTGGGGGGCTTATGTATGCTTCAGAGGATGGTGGGAGGGGTCGTTGAACGACCAGTGGAACGTTTATATCCTGCACAGGGTCGGCAGGAAGAGGAGCTGCAGCAGTGCCCTGAGCGCTCGCTGCCACCTGTGCGGAGAGAGCCTCCACCCTGCGGTTCAGGAGGATGTTTTGCTCGGTCATCTGATCCAACCGAGCAGTAAAGGCGGTGAGGATGTGCTGCAACTCACCAATCACACCTCCTGCAGACGCCTGTGCACCTTGCTCTCCCATTGGCCGTTCAACTGCTGGGTGACGCCCCTCCGAGTCCATGACGTTGGCCGAGATATCCTGTTGGGAAAGTGTAGTGACACGGACCCACAACAGGGGGCGCAAAGGAACGGACAATAGAAGAAGTCAAATATGAACACTTTACTGTTGTGAATGCCACAACTACACACAGCAGATCTCAGAATGAGTACAAAGTCAATCAATCAAGGTGTCATGTGGGCAGGCTCGACGATAGGAGACGTCCATCTGGAGAAGAACCGGAACCACACAATTTCCTCCGCCACCGAATCAGGAGAATACTGGAGCTGCCAAGTCCCGAGTCTCCCCAGGTGGCCACCGTCTCAGCGTGTCGGATCTGGTACTGCTGGCGGAGAGCAAAAATAGTCAGCAAGGTCGTCTTCTTACTAGTCAGGTGGGAAAAACACCTCCACCTTACACCAGAAAACACAGTTCGTGAAGAGCCTGAAAATACTACTTAGCTGGTTTGGAGTGAGAGGTGAAGACGTCACTCCTCCATTAACCACAAAGTCCGCTCCCAGCTGGCAGTAGTAAACAGGAACTCCTAACAACACTCAAACAAGAGAAAACTTGTGCGTACAGCACAGTCAAAACGGCTGAGAATATTACCTCCTTGATAGGACGATATCTCGGCGACGTGGTGGAGGTGTCATCCTGCTTTTATCAGGGGTGAGGAGTAGATGATTGGTGACAGCTGTCAAAACCGATGAGTGACAGCTGTCACCCCGGCCGCTCTTGTGGGGCGGCAGCGCCCTCTCGTGCCTGAAGCCCGCACTTCAGGCAGGGCGCCCTCTGGTGGTGGGCCAGCAGTACCTCCTATTCTGGCGGCCCACACAACAACAATATTGAGTTGGGGGGTGTGGGGGACCAAATTTCAGCATTTTCTAGAAAAATGGTTCAATTTGGTGCATCCCCGTGCATTTTAACAGAGATATACCCCAATGTTAACTTGACTACAAATTAGGGTTGGGGATATAAGATCTACAGTCACAGCAAAATATCTAATTTAACACAATTTTCCAAAATAAGTAATTAAATAAAAGTAAGTGTAATTCATTGCTTAACAGTGTGTAATTCTTTTTGTGAAGGAAAAAAAATATAATACAATATTCTACGATCAAAATATTAAAGAACAGATTACCCATCTTATAGTCAATGTCATTCACTAAACTCAGTCCATATTAATAACAAACAGACTTTCAGAATATTACTTTCTTAACCTACAACTTGTAGGTTAAGGAAGTACTGTACTGTCTTATGAAGTAATATAAAATAATGTCATAATAAAAATGACATTTTATAACCCTGTATTTGAAAAAGAAGGCAATTCCTGTTATTTCTTAACAATATTAGACTGAATAAATCAATGCAGTATGTTTTGTTTGTTAAAAACTAAGGAAAAAGGTTAATTCATATTATATACTCTCTACATTCATACCATAACAGCCCTATTCCTTTTCTGTATACTTTGTAATTCTCTGTAATATTGTATAGTTTGTATAGTCATCTTCTATCTGTCCCTCAGTTCCTGGGACTACAAAGACACACCATTTATTAGGTAATCCTAAAATGCAAATAGACAAAACAGGAAAAAAATGTTGTAAAGGTTACTAAAATTTAGTTACATTTTAGTTACATAATTTGCTTGTAAAGTGGCTCCATAAGCTCACCTTCACTAACATCCTCGTTGCTTGTGTTCTTTTATGGTTTTGTCTTTTTACTGTGTTTTTAAATTTCTAATTTGATTTTCTCTGTTTTTATGATGCTGTGTGAAGCACTTTGAGGCAATCTCATTGCGAATTGGCGCTATATAAATTAATACATTTGATTTGATTTGACAAGATGAGGGACCACAAGCTGGACCAGCACTTTGTCTGAAACTAAAGGCCATGAGGTTCATAATGTTAATATTACATTCTGATAATACATTTTTTTTTAAATTGTAAAAAGTTTAACCAATTTGTGTGTGTGCATGTATTTTTGTAGGCAGGTGAGTGTGTGCAGCTGGACTGTGGTCATATTATATCCCAAGATAGGCAGGCTAATGCATGTTAATAATGAAAGGGACAGCGCTAAATGCACGCAGTTATTTTTAGCATTTGGATAATTAATTTGCCATAAATGCGCTAACAACCAGTGGAAAGTCAGAGGAGACTGGGTCAAGACATTTGATTTTCTTGCAGCAGAAGCATGCTGTCCTGCTCCTGTCCTGTGTGTCGTCACAGCATCCACGCGCTGCTCCGTGTCCCCCTCCCTCCCTCTCTTCCTCCCACGTGGACTGTGTGTCCCGTGGGGGGAGATGAGCAGAGCTGCGGCTACTTGTTTAGTTATTTCACCACCAAAACCAGCGTGGGTTTATCGTGTCTTTCCCTAATTATTATTATTATTATTATTGCAGATTAAGATAGGCCTTAAAGGATAGAGATTGTTGGACAACTTTTCACATGATTATTGTCCATCCTGACCCATAGTTATTCCTGCAAACCAAACATTGTTTATGTATCTGATTCTGTCATTATTTCTATTTATTACTGGTGTTTAAGCATTGATTAATCCAACAGATCTATTCAGGGATAAATTGCTAAAAGATATTCACTTTCAATGATCCTGCATGTTTGATGTTGTGTGCAATTAAAACTGTTTTGACATGACACCTCTTAATGGGTGTTCCCCCACCCCTTGGAACCCCTGCCCAGTATGGAAGGCTGTGAGCCCATGATGGGTAAGATCCCACCTTAAACCCTGGGACAGCCTAAGGCAGGCACAGTCACGATTACTCGACCTTGTCTCTGTGACGCTCTGACTCACTAGGACATGGGGGGATGGCAATGGGGTACTGTGGTGGGGTCTGTAGAAGAATTTTTAGGTCCTTATTTGAACTATGATGAACTATCAAGTGTCCTGATCCGAACTGTATGTCCTCTGGTTGAACTAGCAGGTGTTCAACCCCCCAAAAAAGGGCTCTATTAGTCATTCAGTCTGTCAGGGGCTTTCCAAGGCCTTTTAGGTGCTTTCCCGCAGGCCACGTGCAGGGGCCTCAGGCCAGCTGCACCTGTGGCTGAGGCCACGTGTGGGGGGGGGGGCTCAGGCCAGCTGCACCTGTGGCTGAAGGTCTTTTAAAAAAAATCAGTTGTAAATCCTTCACGTTTTAATGGGAGCGTTTGTCACATTGAAATAATGGCCTAACACCTGCTTAGGGTTCACTAGAGGACGCTTCCAATAGAAAACCATGTCTTGGGAACGAAATAAATAAAGTCGAAGGAGGAGCGATGCCCGCGGGTCTCCAATAAATAGATGAGCGCGGTTGTCATATTCAGTCTCTCTAGAGGACTCAGTTTGTCTAAGCTCTGTGTCGAAGGCTTAAATAAACTTAAAAACTCTGTGCATTTTATCTTGCTTAAGGCTGAATTATTCTAAAGTGTTGTGTCCTTTTCTAGCATATCACTTGCAATTAGTTTGTGTTATCTAAAAGACGACATCCCGAGAAGACTAAAGACGAGCCGCGACAGAACTTGGCGAGCCAGCTTCAGGAGGGTCCAGGGGCATTCCGGCAGCCTGGGGCGGTCCAGCTCATCCCTCCAGACCGTAAATAACAGTGATCACGACTAAAAGGTAAGCAGAAACCTTTTATAACTTCTGCACGATCTGGAGGAGTGAGTCGGGATTTCCGCCCAAGTTGACAGGTGATATTTTTTTAACTGCCTCTTACCCAAAAGAACCTGGACTAAGAAAATTGATAAAAGACAAAAAAAGATAAGATTGAAAATTATCAGGCCTTGTAGATAAAATGCTCAGAAGGTGTGTGTGTTCCCGGGAAAAAGAATGTCTGTGTGAGTGAAAGGTCAGGAATGTTCATGAACTCTGGTGCGGAAAAGAGTGCGTGGAGAACTAACCTGGATGCTTGAGGAATAATTGATGTTGAAATTCGTTACTAATGTGCCGGCTGATAGCATGCGCTGTAGGGGTTAATTTAGGGGAGTATACTGACAAATAGATACAAGGTAATACAAGGTTATTTAAAGAGTTTAACAGAGACTGAAGTGAAATAAGTGAGAAAAAGAGTTTAACAGAGAATACGTGCAGAGGAAGCACAAGATAAGCGCCTGAGGGGGCGCAGTAGAAATACCGTACGTGATAAAAAGAGAAAAGTGCAAAGTAGCACAGCTGACAGTAAGTAAAAGAACTCAATAAAGGACGTCATTTTTTAAGAAAAGAGAAAAACTATAAAAAAAAATAAAATAAATAGAGAGTTAGTGCAGAATACATGAGAATTAATGAAGCAGAAAATAGTGCAGTAAGGCACCAAATACACGCTTGTGGGGCGTGGGAGAAGAATAAGTAATTAAGTACACAGTAATATGAGTTTTTTATAAGAAAAGAAAAAGAGTATTTTCAGTGCAAAGGCACATTAAGCTCACGAGGAGCTCAGTAAGTGAAGAAAAAAGTAGAAGAAAGTGCAGAAAGGCACAGGATACGCACGCGAGGCGCGGTAAGGCGTAGAAATAAATGAAATATTGTATGCTCAGAGAGGAGCTGGTGAAAAATAATATATTAAGCACAGGATACGCACGCGAGGCGCGGTAAGGCGTAGAAGTAAATGAAATATTGTACGCTCAAAGAGGGCTTGTAAAAAAAAAATAATATATGAAGTTGCTGGCAGCGCCGGAGAAGCTGTCTAACGTGAAGAAGAGATACATGCTTAAACAGAACACATTGATGTTAAGTGAATAAAAAGGTTGTTTAAAGCCGCGGAGTGAAAAGTGGCAGAAGTCTAGATAGAGATATATAGAAAGTTGTTTTTAATAATTTTTGTGTATAAAGCTTTTGAAGATTGGTGTGTGGGAGAGCGGGGAGTTGCAGGCAAAGCTGTGAGGGCTTGCAGGCTGGCTGACATACAAGATTAATGTGAAAGAGTACGAGGAGGAGGTGTTTAGACCCAACAGAAGGACTTGGGAGGTGCATGACAGGCAGAGAGGAAAGTGTGAAACAGAGACAGTGAAGAAAAAGACAGGATAAGAGACTGCTATGTAAATACAGAGAAGGTAGATATTATTTCAAAGAAAGAAAACTAATAAACAAACATAGCAGAAAAAGACGAGAAGCAGAAAGTTAAAAAATTAGAAGGAAAATAGAAAGTCGGGAGCAAAGACATTAGGAAGTGTTAGGGTTGTAAGAGGATTAAATAAAGTTGGTTATAAATCAAAAGAGTTAAAGCTTAGATTATAGTGAAAAAGCTGACAGACTGATCAATGCTTGGGACAGTCTTTGATGGGAGACTTAAGTGATGATGAAATAATACTCCCAGAACATTACTTGACTGACGGAGACATCGAAACCCAGGGAATCAGGACACATTTTTGGCTGGAAAGGACCTATTTTGACAAGGTAGGAGCAGAACATTGGCAGGACGAACAAGAGATCAATCAGAAATTATGGCAGATTACGAAGGTAATCAATCTGAAACAAAAGAAAGAACAATTCCCTCTAATTAATTGGGAGCTGCTGATAAGACGTCTGTGGCATCAGGGTTTAACCCCGTGGCTGGAGCTGCTTTGTGCTGATCCTAATAAAGAAATTAGCATACCATTAAATCATTTAATAACACTGCCAACCGATCCAGGTGAAGAACTGTTTCCTAGGTTGGCTCTGACTGTGGTCCCAAGGAAGGTTCGGTGGGAAACAGGTAAATTTTCATATTTATTTAAAGAAAAAGAAGACGGGCATAACAGTTGGAAATTTAATCCTTTTAAGGGTTTAAAATACAAAA
Organism: Thalassophryne amazonica; assembly: GCF_902500255.1. NCBI lineage: Eukaryota > Metazoa > Chordata > Actinopteri > Batrachoidiformes > Batrachoididae > Thalassophryne > Thalassophryne amazonica. The sequence goes on from NC_047107.1 coordinate 42,547,823, forward strand.
CATGTGTTACAGCCGGCAAGTTATTGGTCTGGATCAGGACAGCCCCTGAGGGACTACCAGAACACCATAGAAACACCTCACATAGCGTTTGTCAGGGTTACATGGGTAACTCTCAAGGTCAAGGTCGGGAAAGTACCCCGCTAGACTTAGTACTAAGAAAATATCCAGGAAAACGCACTAAGGCCAACCAATGTATGAGAAAGTGACACAAAAGGTCACATGGGGGCAGGCAATGGCCTTTGGAGGGATCATTTGATCCGGTGATGTGTGAAGCAGTTGCGGTAGAAATACAGAAAAAAGAAATTAAAGATCAGCAGAAGAACGTAAATAACAACAAAAAACGCACTGAAGAAAAAGAAGTTTTGGCCTTGTTCAAGCAGGAAGCGCAGAGGCTACAGCAGAAAAGAGAAAAAATGACAGAGGAAAGATCCAAAGAAACTAAAGCCAGTGCACCGAGCTGGGAAGCAGAGCCACCCTCATATAAACGTCATGATATGGGAAAGACAGCTGGACAATTTGTATTAGGAACTCGTGAAGAGGACCAAGGCATGGATGTGGAGGGCAAATTCACACTGACACTAAAAGCTCGAGAGCCACAAGGAGACAGGTCCTCAGTCTGTCAAATGGATCATACAAGGTCTCCAAGTCCGAAAGTAAGTGGTCGCTCACCACGACCAGCAGGGGGGGCCACAAATAACAGTGACACGGAGGCAGACGAGGATAAAGAGAGAGACCTGAAGGCTCCGCCTGTACATCGAGGTCCACTGAAAACCGTCCCCTCCCACCATAAGTCAGCCGACTGGACCTTCACAGGCTATAGAGGCTCCGAAGAGTGGCACAAGAGCTTCTGTGACACACTGGATCTGGCCAGAAGAGATAATGAAGAACTAGCTGAGCAACTTCGGCTAGCGAAGGAAAGAATACAAAGACATAGGGACGCCGAGGAAAAAAGAATATTACAACAATCGACGCCCAATCAAGGGAATCACATTATAGAGCCACCCACCCGAAAAATTTCTGGTGAGATCATCATTGAGAGTGCAAAAGAGGCCCGACTCAGGCAAAGACAACAATGTGTAGCCAAAGACATAGCGGCTTTAGAACAGAATATAACCAACTGGATGGACTGCCTGGAACCAGTCAGTCGCACTCGATCTGGAAGACAGTATGGAGCCCGCACAGAAGAAGAGGAGGACGAAGACCTCATATGCCCACTGGTGGTCAGGAATGGTCATCATGTGTATACCCCATGGAGCTGGACAGACATGGTGGGGCTGGCCAACAGGCTGCCAGACATCACCCAAGGAGCTGGGAGATGGATAACTGCCTTAGAAGAAGGCACTGCAGGGGTAACCTTGTCTTTAGGTGACATAAAAGCCTTGCTAATGCATGTCATGGGAAAACATGACACTGAAGAATTAGCAGGAAAGGTTGGACTAACACAGATGATGGGCACTAATCAACATGATGAAGTCCCCTTTAATCGCTATAGAAACTCCATGTGGGAAGGACTGAGAAGAAAGTACCCTGAGGTCTTGGATCCCTCTAAATTGGATGATGAGGAGTGGACACCTGAAGAGTGCCCAAAGAAGTTCCTGCACCGATTCCAGAAGAGATGGGCGGAGGAAACAGGAAATGCATGGAACCATTCTCCAGCAACTGAAATCCTGTTTAAAATAACTGTAAAAAAGGCTCTACCAGATGAGGTTCAAAAAGCCCTAGATGGAGTCGTGGGACTATCAAAAATGAATTGGGCTTTATACTCTGAGCATATTTGTCACCATCTTGAAATCTACAAGAAAGAAAAACAAAAAGAAGAAGATGCAGCAAAATCCCTGACGAAAAAATTGGTGCAGATGCAGTTGGGAGAGCTAACCAAAGTCAAGAAAGAAAAAACAAAGACCCAGGCACCAATGATGACCCCTGTTCCTTCTGAGTCGGCAAGCACAGGCCCTATGGCAAACACTGCTGCCACCATACAGGCACCTGTGGTAACAGCCACACAGAGCCCCCAAGGAGCAGCAGGAAGCACTCCTACAGGAGAAGTCTCAGCACTAGTGGAGCATCACTATCACTACCATAGCACTGGCACACCCGGAAATGGACCCACCTACAGTCATGGGTGGAGAGGAGAGTCACGGAACTTTCCAGGTCAAAGAGGAGGGTGGCGAAGAGGATCTCGCCAACCTTCATTTGGAAGCAGATTCCAGAACTCAGCTCCCAGGAACAGTCAAGCGGGACCGCCTATGGGATCAACACCCCCAATAGGGGATCAACCCTCTAATGAGTGTTGGAGCTGTGGACAACCTGGACATCGAATGAGAAATTGTCCGGCCTGGCCTTGGGTTGGACCCTCTGCCTATTGGCAATAGGGGGGCCTAGAGAAGACAGAGGGGGAAACGGTGGCATTGGCTATTTCGATGATACCTAAGGAAGAGCCAACCGTCACCGTTAATATACAAAACAGAGATTTCCCTTTCATGGTGGATACAGGGGCAACATACTCTTGCATAGGGAAAATGGGCGCTCATCTCCCCCTCTCTGGGTCTGTAATTAAGACCATCGGCTTCTCTGGGAAAACTCAAATAATACCTTTTACACGCCCACTTCCTGTAACGATTGCAGGAAAAACAATTGAAGCACCCCTGTTATACTCACAAAATACACCTGTGAATTTGCTGGGAAGAGACATTTTATGTAAGCTACAAACCCAGATAGTGTGTACCCATCAAGGACTGCAAATACACTTTCCTGACGAAGCACTTGCCAACATTATGGTGCTTATGGACATGGAAAACAAGGTCCGACCTGTGCAACCCATGGTATACTGGCTGAAGTTACAACCAGAAAATTCAAATCTTCAACTGGAATGGGAAAAATGGAAGCCCTGGGCAGAACAACACTATGAAGCAGTATATACACCTAGTTTACCTTTACATGTCACCCTGATGTTCGATGCCAAACAAGAACAGGCTGACTATGCATGCTGCTGGGATGCATTGATGAATCAACGGCTGTTTCACATAACCACCACAGAAATTTATTTAGGCCCCCAAGGGGCCGCAGCTTCTGTCAAGCTAACTTCAGCTGAACAACAATGGTATCAAGTGCCGAATGCCACGCCTCATGTGACCCTTTTAGTCTCTGAAAAGCACGAATCCCATGACCTAGGTCCAATGGTAAAGACAGCCTCAGAAGTTGAAGAATGGCAAAACATGGAAAGTCCACAAGTACATCTGTCAAAAGACCAGCAGTTTATACGAATTAATTTAAAAGTAAATGATGAGGCTATAGCTTAAAAAGTGGAGCTCAATCCTAGACCAGAGGGACAGATGGTGTTATCGGCCCAACAAGAGAAATTGTTAGAGCAAATACCACCAGTGGTGTGGTCCAAAAGCAAAACAGATGTAGGACTAGTAAAAACAGCCTTACCAGTAAAAATAAAAGTAAAACCGGGAGCAAAACTGCCTCACCAAAGGCAGTATCCATTAAAACCTCAGGCTATTGAAGGCATAAAACCAGTAATTAAGGGACTAATGGCAGCTGGAGTTTTAATAAAAACTGCAAGCCCATGCAATACTCCTATCTATCCTATCCCTAAAAACAATACCAAAGAGTATCGGCTGGTACATGATCTGCGTCCTATCAATGCAATAATAGAAATGGATGCACCTATAGTACCTGATCCGCATACTATACTATCAAGCATCCCTGCTGGAGCAAAATGGTACACAGTAATCGATCTGTGTTCAGCCTATTTCAGTGTGCCTGTGCACCCAGACTCACAACATTTGTTTGCATTCACATTTCTGGGACAACAGCTAACGTATACACGGCTACCTCAGGGACTGAACCTGTCCCCAGCCATCTTTAACAAAGTCCTGGCTGAAGATTTACAACACCTTGACATACCCAGTACATTGGTGCAATATATGGATGATCTCCTTATTGCATCAGAGACTCAAGAACAGTGTGAAAAAGATTCATTAATTGTATTGCATGCATTGGCAGATGGAGGTCATAAAGTAAGTAAGGACAAATTGCAGTTCTGCAAACAACAAGTAGAATACTTGGGAAGACAGTTGTGTGGGACCACGCGATGTATAGCCCCAAGCCAAGTGGAGGCTATAATCAAGGCTCCCAAACCCCAAACAGTGGGACAGATGCTTTCATTCCTTGGGATGGCAGGGTACAGTCGGCCGTGGATTTGTGATTATGCTATAAAAACTGCACCTTTGCGTGCCATGATTAGAGCAGTGGGGCAAACAAGCAATGCAGCTCTCCTCGTCTGGACAGATGAGGCAACGGGAGCTTTTGAGGCCCTAAAAACAGACATGCAATCTGCTCCCGCGTTAGGTAACCCAGATTATGGGAAACCTTTCCATTTGTATGTTACTGAAAAAGCTGGATATGCTTGTGCTGTACTAATGCAGGAAACAAATGAAGGAAAACAACCATTGGCCTATTATAGTACAAAGCTTGACAACATTGAAACAGGATTGCCACCATGCTATCAGGGTCTAGCAGCAGCTGCCTTTGCATTTCAAAAAGCATCATCCATAATCATGGGACATGCAGTAACGTTGTACACGTCGCATCAGTTACATGCCCTGCTAACCAGTCAACGTTTTGTCTTAACACAAGCTAGACGCACTGGATATGAAGTTGTGTTGTCCGCTCCAGAAATAACAATACAACGTTGTCACACGGTGAATCCCGCCACCAAATTCACCACACCGTTAGATGGTACTCCACATAACTGTGTGGCAGAGACAGAGAAATTTTTGAGAGCCAGAGAACATTTGTATAATCACGCCATAGATGCAGATCTAACCCTGTTCGTGGACGGCTCATGCTTTCGGGATGCCGCAGGATTGCATGCAGGTATGGGGATTGTTAAACTAAACACGGATGGCGAGACCTTTGAATTACTGGGGTCCCAAGGAATTGATCAGCCTTGTTCAGCCCAACTGGCAGAAATCAAAGCCTTAACTATGGCTTGCCAGATAGCTAAAGATCAACGTGTTAATATCTACACAGACTCAGCCTACGCTTATGGCGTATGTCATGTACATGCAAACATTTGGAAACAAAGGGGATTCCTGAGAGCAGATGGCACCCCTGTCACTCATGGAGAAGCGATTTCCCAACTGTTACAAGCTCTCCAATTACCGTCTGAGGTAGCCATCATTAAATGTGCAGGTCATCAAAAGAATAATAACATCATAGCTCAAGGTAACAACCTAGCAGATGACACAGCTCGCAAAGGAGCACAAGGAGATAATATGTTTCCCCTGCTAACCATCCAAGATTGTGCCCAACTGGTTTCACTTGACGCACTGATAGTGGCTCAAAGTAGGGCCAGTGGAGAAGAAAAACGACTGTGGGTTAAACGAGGCGCTATTGAGACACGCAGTCAGGGGCCAGTGGACAAGCTGTGGCGCAGTAGTCATGGACATTTTGTGTTACCCACCAATTTATTACGACATGCAATCATTTGGGCCCACGGACCCGATCATTGTTCGCGAGTCCAAATTATGAACAAACTAAAAGCTGTCTGGTGGTCACCATATATGGCAGCTACAGTGGACCGTTTGTTGAATGAGTGTGAGGTATGTGCACAGTACAATGTCCGGAAATCATTCACAGCCCCTTTAGCCAACATTCCGGTTCCTGATGGGCCATTCAGACATCTTATGATGGATTTCATAGACATGGGAGCTGAAAATAGAGTTAAACGAATGAGATATGTTTTGGTAGTGATATGCAGATTCAGCCGATGGATTGAGGCAGTAGCCTCTGCAAATCAAGACCATAAAACGGTAGCCAAATTCTTGTGCCGAGATGTCTTTCCAAGATTTGGCATTCCAGATAGTATCTCATCTGACAACGGTAGGGCTTTTGTAGCCAAGGTTACACAAGAAACATTCAAACAATTGGGTATCAAACAGAAGTTTGGGTGTGTTTATCACCCTCAATCAAATGGGGCGGTGGAACGGGCTAATGGCATTTTAAAGAACAAACTAGAAAAATCATAGCAGACAGCAATGGCAAACTAACCTGGCTGGATGCGTTGCCGCTTGCTTTATTGTCAATGCGCTCACAAACTAACCGACTAACCCATTTGACACCATTTGAAGCTCTTACAGGTCGGCCGATGCCTATTCCATACCTGAGAGGACCCTACGAAGGACCATTGCTGGAGCAGCTACAAGACAAATGGCATAATTATCTGAGACAGTTAACCCAAATACACAAAACTATCTTTTTGCAGGTCAAAGGTGCTACAGAAGACAGAGAAGCAGAGATTCCACTCGAAAATCAGAGCATCCAGCCTGGTGATCTGGTTTACGTCAAAGTGTTCAAAAAGAAGTGGGACAGGCCCCGCCGAGAAGGTCCTTTTAAAGTTATTCTTGCCTCACGTACAGCAGTCAAAGTAGACGGTAAGGACACTTGGTTTCATTTAAACCACTGCTGTAGGGTTGGTGGCCCAGCGCCCCTGCGGCCTCGGCAAGCTCGTCTTGGCAGAGCCGCCGGGCCAAGGGGGGAAGCAAGAGAAGCCAGAGACCCTACAGCAGCACCGAGGGACGGCCACGCCTCCCTGCAGCCAGAAGAAGCACCGAGGGAAGGCCACGCCTCCCTGCAGCCAGGCGAACACCGGCCAAGGCGCTCACAGAGACTGATTGAACAAAGACGACGCACAGCTTCAGAGAGTAGTGGATCCCTGCCAGATAGAGCAGCGACAGACTCAGATGCAGACTCAGAAACAACTGGAGACGCAGAAATACAGACCGACAGATAGACAGGCCACAGGAGACATCAGACTCGGACAGCAACTTAGTAGATTTACCGACAGAAGAACCACAGGAAGTACAACCCAGACAAAGCACAGATACACCACACATCCCTAGTGACAGCTCATCTAGTGACGGCTCAATCAGTAGCACATCTAGTAGTACATCTCAACAGTCATCAGAGCAATGATTAAGGAATTACTCAAGGGATTGACAATACTACTGGTGGTCAGTATGGGAGAAAATAGACATCCAAAACATACAACGGACTGTGCCGTGGCCATGGCCGCAATAGCAGCTAAACAAGGCATTCTAAACACAGGAAAAACATATAATTTGGTATACATTAAATCAAAAGCCTACAAGAACATAGGAATACAGGGAAAGCTGGGGGATTACATATTAGGCGAAGCCATTAGCATCAAATGTGGAGAGGAGGGAACACTCAACATAGAGGTAATTTGTGATAAAAGAGGATGCAGGGAAACCAAGCAAGACGTAACTGTTACAGTACATGAAGCCACAAAATGGGTAAAAATCAAACCAAGGAAAAAGAGGACAATTAGAAGCCTAGAAACAAGCAGTCACTTAGGGAGATGGGATCCCAGTACAGACCTAGCCCGTACACAAGGGTTGAAGACAAATCTATTTTACCAATGGTTGAAATTTTCGGCTAGGCAGATCAGTGAAAAGCCTTGCATAGCCTGTCACCGGAAAGGTGTGATACCTCAGGCTAAACCCCTACCTGATATCAACAACTGTTATAGGAGTCCCCAACATAACTCAGACCAAGCAGAATGCTATACACAATGTGTTATGAAAATGGCAGTAGGTGATGAAAAATATGCTGCCGACAGTAAACTTTGTCCAGTGCCTCTAAGTACAGAAGGAACCGTTCCACCTATGATTAAAATAGAGAAAGGGATGATACACCCATTCTGTATAGCTAAAGGCTTAGTAGCACAATACATAAGCGATTGGCAGGTAGGGACGACCCAGTCAAAACACCACATACAGTGTATGCAAAAGCAGCAAGAATACAAACCGGCCAAAACAGCATGGAACATTACCGTCTGTCACACCCTGCCAGCAGCAGGCATACAGTGTGAACAAATAGTACCGGCCACAGGGGGGTCTGTAATTGGACTGAATCTCACCCATGCTTCATGGGTATCTACTCCAAATTTAGCTAAGGGAACGGTACCCTTAGCTGACATCTTTTGGATATGCGGACAAAGAAGGAAACTCCTGTCATCGCTGTCCCCTAATTGGAAAGGCCTTTGTGCTCCTGTGATGCTCACAGGAGCTATAACAGTAATTGAAATGCCAAATTCAATACAACCCATGCCACAGAAACTTCGTAAGAAAAGAGGAATAATGACACTTAAAACAGACTACAACATCACAGTAAGAAACGGGATACCAGAAGGGATACCCCGACAATTAGAAGCCATAGACAGTAGCAGAGTTAAAGCAGATGAAGACGCGGATAAATGGGGATGGGCATTGGCTCTGTTCGGGGTTACTCCAAAAATCCGTTCTAGGTTCCAGGAGGTGCAGTGGATTAATTACTTGTGGTATAATCAGCAAAGATACCTAAACTGGACATTGGCAGCAGTAGGAGCCTTAACCGAACAGCTGCACGCCACCTCGCTAATGACAATGCAAAATAGATTAGCTATCGAGATGATGATGGCTGAGGAGTTTGTATTATGATCAGGGCCACTGAATGTTGCACAGCTATTCCCATGCGTACAGGGGAGGACGGAAATTTGACGGGGCTCTTAATCACACTTGAAGAGATGCAACAGGAACTGTTTAACTCCATAGGAGGGAGAAATGAAACTGACGATTCTGGATACATTGTAGGGAATGGAATGAATATTGGCCCACTATTTTCACTGTTTGGGACTCTAAGGAGAGGGTGGATATCATGGAAAGACTGGTTATACCAGATAGGTGTAGTCTTGGCACTGACAGGGGTGGCGGTCTTGCTGGTAATATGTTGTGGTATTCCCTTGATAAAATTTCTGGTCAATAAATTGATTTCATCCACAGTAGGACAGCTCCCACTGTTAGCCATCCGAGCCCTGGAAGAAAGCACAAACGAAACAGACAGAGAACCAGAATATATGGAAATGGATGAAATACCAATTATCCTCCCCGACAGCCCCCAGCTCCCTAATATTGTGGCGTATACCCCAGATAGGGAGGACTGGGATGGACCGTGCTTGGTGATATTGTAGACGAGGAAGAAGACATGCACGCACATTTACATTCACACACATGCACCCACAAAAATGAGGGATAGGATAGACAATATCTGAAAGAATGACATGGAGCTGTAATAATGAACGTATATGTATATTACTAGGACACAGGAGTATGGCTGAGAGACCAGACTCCCCTGATCAGGGACCTATGCCTGATCTGCCTCTATCAAGTCTGACTGGACTCTCAGAACTGTTTGGAGAAGAGGATATACAGGAGGGATGGTCGAGACATGATTGGTCACCACAGCCGCCTACCATCCAGCAGCTAAACCAGTTGGCAACAGAAGGATCTTCATCGTTCCAGCACCTGGCGATGACAGCTTCACAGAATCTGCCTGCGGCAAGAGTCGGCCCAAGGACTCCACCATCACCTGAAGGACCCTTTGGACTCAGGAACAGACCCCTTCCGCAGATGCCATGGAGACAGTCACATGTGCCAGTGGCAACAATACCCTCCAGGGGAGGCAGCCAAGGTCGGCCATATGCAGCAACTGCCCGAGTGCATCCTAGACCCAATTCACTGCTAGGACCTGTCCCCAGCGTTCCACCCCCAAGGCAGGAGAGATATTCCGATCAGCCCAGTACCTCTGGAGGAGGATCAGCAGGGGTGGACCTTAGTCGAACTCACCCATCAGGAGAGAGGGGAGCTTTGCACAGGCTGCTAAATGCCCAGAGTGTCCCAACCACTTGCCTGTGCGACATCAACAATACTCCCCCCACACACGAAATGCCTTCCCCCTTGTACTTCCTGTCCCCTGGACTGCACAACCTTAATCTGGTCATGGTCACCCCACTGGACATGGCAATCTTGGTTCGAGAGCTTCGTCTTCCACAAGAGTCTGTTCCAAAAACCTTGGAGCAGCTCCTGCCCCTCACAAATCACATTCCCCATGAGCTATTTGAGGAAATCATGCCACAACTGAGTCAGACAGCTGCATACCTGTTAAGGATACACCGTGACAATGCCAACATCTCTTGTGCTCAGGAGGGCCTCCATACTCAACTGTGTGGTCTTCAGTCTAGTATGGACATGCTAGCCAGCATGATGGAGCATATGGAAAGGGAACAGCTAGGGCTGGCCACCACCACCCTGAATGTGGGCAAGAATTCTCTGGGGGCCCTGTACAACCTGGCCAAGCAGCACAAGGAGCTGGAAAGATCCATCAGAGAACTGCACGACTGTCTGAAAGCCAGAATTCCTGATCCTTCCCCCACTACCCCTGAAAGGCCAACCTCCCCATATTCCCCAACTTCTCCCAAAACTTCAGACGCTGAGTAAATGCCGAGGAGCGCGGACTGACGTAATGGCACTGAACACGGACGATGACCTTGGTTCTTGAGTTTGAATTACGGACTGGTTTCAGAAATCTGAGTGTAAATAAAAAAAAACAAAACAAAGAAGGATATGTTAGTAACGAAGGTCGGGTAAATGTCTGTCCTTACCATCATCTGCGTAACACAGATAAAGCTAAATGCGTACACATACATATCACATTGCAAAGTTATAAAAAGGGGACCCTTACACGGCGTGTTTGGAGATTTAGTAGTAAAGATGCACCATAGGGACCCCTTTTTCTTAAATTATAGCATGCCTTAAGAGACATGCATCGCCTAAATTTGGCATCTGGCCAAAAAGGGCATTAGAAAACAAGCTGAAAAAGAAGAAAAACAAAGTGGAAAACGTTGAGAAATGGCCTATAATGAAAACCATTATATGATTGACTAAGGCAAATGACTTAAGGACGGACATGAAGGGAAACCATTTATTGTGTTTATCATTTAACTAGATATAGCTGCGCAACCTTAGAATAGTTTCTTGATTGGTTGACACGTAGGGTTATTTGATGCATTTAAAAAAAATAAATAAATAAATGTGTGACGCTTTAACAAAATAATATGTAGAACCAAGTATAATGGGTTGGAGCCTCTGGTTGAGTGAGACAATAGATGCCAGAAGATGATTGGTTGCACGAATGTCAATGTAAGGCCTTTACTTTGCCATGATTAAGAGGTTGATGTAACTTGTTTTATGTGGCCATTTTAAGTGCCTTGAATTACACCAAAACTCAATGTTTGAATGTCACCTTGTGTTGATATAATCCAGCTAATTGATCACCTTGTGCCTTAGTATGTAGGTTCACCTGCACTTCAATATATTTACCGCGTGAAGTATCACTGATATTCATATCCGCACCAGAGTTATCAGTAAGTCGAGTGATGTGTTTTTCTTTCTTTTTTATTGCAATGCACAAATGAGGATGTCTTGTCAGTAAACAACCCAAGAGTATAGTTGATGTAATGGGACTCTTTCGAGTCCCAGAGGAGGGACTGTAGAAGAATTTTTAGGTCCTTATTTGAACTATGATGAACTATCAAGTGTCCTGATCCGAACTGTATGTCCTCTGGTTGAACTAGCAGGTGTTCAACCCCCCAAAAAAGGGCTCTATTAGTCATTCAGTCTGTCAGGGGCTTTCCAAGGCCTTTTAGGTGCTTTCCCGCAGGCCACGTGTAGGGGCCTCAGGCCAGCTGCACCTGTGGCTGAGGCCACGTGCGGGGGGGGCCTCAGGCCAGCTGCACCTGTGGCTGAAGGTCTTTTAAAAAAATCAGTTGTAAATCCTTCACGTTTTAATGGGAGCGTTTGTCACATTGAAATAATGGCCTAACACCTGCTTAGGGTTCACTAGAGGACGCTTCCAATAGAAAACCATGTCTTGGGAATGAAATAAATAAAAAAGTCGAAGGAGGAGCGATGCCCGCGGGTCTCCAATAAATAGATGAGCGCGGTTGTCATATTCAGTCTCTCTAGAGGACTCAGTTTGTCTAAGCTCTGTGTCAAAGGCTTAAATAAACTTAAAAACTCTGTGCATTTTATCTTGCTTAAGGCTGAATTATTCTAAAGTGTTGTGTCCTTTTCTAGCATATCACTTGCAATTAGTTTGTGTTATCTAAAAGACGACATCCCGAGAAGACTAAAGACGAGCCGCGACAGGTCAAATTTGTCCGTATGCCTACATGGTAGGCAGTGTATTGATCTACATGGAGTATTGGATCATTGTCGGGAATTGATTTGTCATATTAAGATTGGCCTGCACATAATAATCGATATTAATCAATGCTTATCATTCATCTAATCAATCCATTTTTGCAGATGAATGCGTCACAATGTCCACCAAACCGCTGATGGCGTGTATGCCTAATCCTCAAACAAACCAGTCCTGCCCCGCAGCCTCTTCAGTTGGGCAGCTGTCTTAAATCATGGACCATGTCACGTTTTTACGGCTGGGATGGTTGGACTGGTTAATAATTATTTTGTGACGTTAGGATTTTAGGCATATGCAAAGCATTACTGCAGAGTATGTTTAATCTGTGCGAAGCACAATTCGCAGAGTAATGAGAGACCAAAACGAGAGAAATTTCCAACACCTCAATACCTGTTTCAAACGATCCATATGGATTTTTTTTTTTAATTGAACCAATGTGAAAGGAAAAATATTGCAAAGATACTTTGTAGAGACATCATTCCAAGACATGGACTACCTGAAACAATGTACAGTGATAATGGTACACATTTTGTAAATAAAATCATCCAACATTTGGCAGAACATTTGAAAATAAATGCAAAAACACATTGTGCTTATCATCCTCAAGGTGCAGGTTTAGTGGCAAGAACAAATGAAACAATTATAAAATAAGCTCAGGAAAGTGCATGAAAGAGAGAGAGAGAGAGAAAAAAAAAAACTGGGTTTATTGTTTGGATTTGGTGACACCCAGCTCAGAGACTGGCCTTACGCCATTTGAAATTTTGTATGACAGGGCCTACAGAATACCAGAGTTACAGAAAATAGCTGGGCCTGATAGTGAGGATGAGGGATTAGTTGATTATATGAGACGTGTGTTGTCCCCCATAAGAATGTCATACACGCTAACAAGATACCAGACTCTCATCTTTCTGTGCAGGGCCCTGAGAATCAGATCCAGATTGGCAACTGGGTGCTGATAAAGACTATTAAGAGAAAGAACTGGTCATCTCCAAGGTGGGAAGGTCTGTTCCAAGTGCTGCTAACCACCCCCACCGCAGTGAAAATTGCAGAGAGGTCATCTTGGGTGCATCTATCCCACTGCAAAAGACAAAAGATACCTGAAAGATCCCGAACAAGACAAGGGGAGCGACATGTAACAGTAACGGCTGATGGCCTATAGGCCCAGCAACGGCTGGAAGCGCGTCGTAACAAAGAGAGAGTGACCAGGAGTTAACACAGACAAAGACCAGAGACTGAAGTAGGTGCCAGGGTCCTGAAGCAGATGAGAAGCCAGCTACAACCGAGGAGAATCCTGTCCATGTAATCCAGGATTAGAAGCAGACGGACTACAAGCTTGAAATGAGAGCACTGAAGCTGACGGGACCAGACCAGGAGAAAAGAAGCAGACGAAACTGCATCTTTGAGAACGGGAGACAAGGGAATCCTGTTCTATTCCTGTGCACCTGTGTTTGGAAAAAAACGTCAAGAGCAGGGCACAGGACAGAGTACATGACATTATTTTAATTCCACTTGCAACATGCTTTACACATACTGATGATAGTACAGACTTATGCACTACAGCTGAAGGGAACTAACAAAGAGTTCCAGATTCCCTCAGTCCCTTGCTGAACTGAACTGAGACTGAACTGTCACCTTCCGCCCCTAAGCCCAGACAAACTGAACCTTTTGAACTGTCACCAAAGAAAGAAGACGTCTTCAAGACCAGAAGTGTTGTCTCCCTCTCTGTCCCTAGAGAGAGAGAAAAAATAAAACCTCATGACAGGGGGAGTGAGAGAGGGATAACAACAGGTTGTTCAAAATACTGTTTTAGCTATGGAGAACTTTGCTGCCAGAGCAGGCTGCAAATTACGCACCCTGCTGATGTTTTTGACGATTATTGCTGTGATTGTGGCATTTACTGTGTGGTGGTATGAAAAAATATATGAACCATGTTACAATTCAGACCAGAAGAAAGTGATACCTTTATTCAAATCTGGTGACAAGCATCTTTACTAACCATAGGCCTGTGTCTTTCTAGTGTCACAATTCTCAAAGATATTGGAAAAACTTTACAATAACAGATTTATTGAACAACCCAACCTGCTTAATGATAGTCAATATGGGTTTAGATGCAATAGAATCGATTAATAAACACATGGAATTTGTGTCATTTGTGGAGTTCCTCAGGGTTCTGCGTTGGCACCAAAAGTTATTCATATTGTATATCAATGATTTATGTAAAGTCTCGGATCTGTTTAGAGCAGTCCTCTTTGCAGATGATACGATCTTATTTTGTTCAGGGGATATTTGCAACAATTATTAGATGATCTGGGATCAGAGATGAAAAAAGTGAAGAGTTGGTTTGATTCGATATGAACAAACTGTCACTAAATTGGTCTAAAAACTAAAATAATGTTATTTGGAAACCATTAAGAATAATTCGTAATGCAGGTTATCGGGATCATACCATTCCACTGTTTATTAAATCAAAGATTTTAAAACTCCATGACATGATTTAATTTAAGACTGTTCGATTGATGTATAAAGTAAAACATAAGCAAGTACCTTTCAGAATTCAAGGATATTTTATGCAAAGAGAAGGAATATATAATTTAAGGGGTTGGTATCATTTTAAAGTTGCAGGCGCAAGGACGACCAGGAAATGCTTCTATGTCTCCGTTTGTGGCACAAACAATTGGAATAAGCTACCTGAGAAACTCCAGCGATGTCCAAATATCAGTTTAAATATTTATACAAAGAAATGGTGTTCAACGGGTATGTATCTGATGGAAACCGCTGAATTGTGTTGTGTGTTGAATGTGCTTCATCTAAATTCTTACTATTGTATGTACTGGGGTAACTAGAATGATATAGGAGCTATTCATACTCTGACGTTATTGGGGAGCACTGTGAGTACAGACTTTATTACGAACGGTAGCTGGACCTCATGGCTCTTCTTTGGATTGTGGTATAACATCCTGCTACAACTGCTCACCCCATTGTTGTGTTCTTTTTTGTGTGGACTTACTACGTGTTATGATTTGTTGTATGATTCCTCTTTCTTGATCAATGGCTCAACGGATGATTTCCACCACAGTTGATGGCTTATTGCTGGACCATTAATACGTTGCGTCATTGCTATCTGAGACTCAATTATGTCACCCCATCCTGACAGGGAAAACTGTTTGTACACTGTTTGTAAGCTTTTTGATGTTTCTACAATGATGATGTTGTGAGTGTAGACATTAAAATTCGATAAACAGGGAGGAAGAATGACAGGGTTTTCTCTATATTGTCAATATATATTATCAAATATTAATGTATTTACTTTGATGTACTCTCTGTGATCGTGTCTTTGATTCTGTTCTCTATTTTTCATATATACATGTATGCATGTGTGAGAGTTCATGTACCATTATTCCTTTAAATAATTACTCATTGTCAAAGCAATCACTGTTCAAGTGATCATTAAAACTGCCACATGAGAAAGTGAGCAGATGATCTTTGGCTTAGTCATGTGCAAACTGTTTTGCTAGGGTCACGTTTTTGCTAAGAGCTTCTGGCACAGATGTGCACCTTTAATTAATGGTTCAGCCTTGAGGAAAGAGCATTGTAACCGGAACACCGGTTCAGGGCTGGACATTATTATGGTAAGCTTAGGAGACTGAGGGTTCAAAGCCATAAGTTTTCATATCAATGTGAGACCAGACTTTGTGTCTTTCCATTGTTTTGTAATATTGTCACTCCTATATGCTTGTATGTAACTATATTCAATAAAAAGGAGAAGCATATTGGCAGGGCCTTCAGAGCAGACAGTTCTTGAAGGAGCTCCTCGTTTGCCCTCTCCTGATCAGGAAAAAAAAGAAATTCAGTGTCTCTTGCTTGATCATTTCTGTGTGTAAACTGGGTTGTTAATATTTTCAGGTTCGAACAACTCTGACAGCAACATTTATACATTCATTCAAATTATATTCTTTTACAACATGAATTGTATGGACATTAATAAAATGCAACACAAAAATGTATTTAATGCCAGTTTTTTGTGGGCCCCTCCCATGCTCTGGGCCCTGGGTACATAGTACCCTTTACCCCCTCCCCCACGTCCGAAGCCCCTGTTGATACCACTCACTGTGGAATGAACGCACCTCAGTTTTTGGGAAACTGTCAACTGGATGACAAGGTCCAATGGAGCAACAAAACTCAACAAATCTGTTAGAGTGATCTATGCTGTGATTTTGAACATGTGCTGGATCAGTGGGATGTTTTAATGAAGAAAGGAGAGCATAATTGTTATTTGTTGTTGTATCATCATTTGTTTTCTCTTGTATGTCTTCAACTTCATCCTCATTTTCCTCCATATCATCCTCATGTCCCTTCTCTTTGTCTTCATCATCCTCATTTTCCTCCATATCATCCTCATGTCCCTTCTCTTTGTCTTCATCATCACCATTTTCCTCCATATCATCCTCATGTCCCTTCTCTTTGTCGTCATCATCACCATTTTCCTCCATATCATCCTCATGTCCCTTCTCTTTGTTGTCATCACCATTTTCCTCCATATCATCCTCATGTCCCTTCTCTGTCTTCATCACCATTTCCCTCCATATCAATATCTGTCTCTTCTGTGTCTTTAACTTCTTCATCCCTGATTTCATCATCATTTTCCTTCATATATTCTCATTTTCTTCCATATCATCCTCATGTCCCTTCTCTTTGTCTTCATCATCACCATTTTCGTCCATATCATCCTCATGTCCCTTCTCTTTGTCTTCATCATCATTATCCTTCATATATTCTGATTTTCCTCCATATCATCCTCATGGCCCTTCTCTTTGTCTTCATCACCATTTCCCTTCATATATTCTCATTTTCCTCCATATCATCCTCATGTCCCTTCTCTTTGTTTTCATCATCACCATTTTCCTCCATATCATCCTCATGTCCCTTCTCTTTGTCGTCGTCATCACCATTTTCCTCCATATCATCCTCATGTCACCTCAGTGCTGCTTTTGATACTGTTGACCATAAAATTTTATTACAGAGATTAGAGCATGTCATAGGTATTAAAGGCATTGCGCTGCGGTGGTTTGAATCATATTTGTCTAATAGATTACAGTTTGTTCATGTAAATGGGGAATCTTCTTCACAGACTAAAGTTAATTATGGAGTTCCACAAGGTTCTGTGCTAGGACCAATTTTATTCACTTTATACATGCTTCCCTTGGGCAGTATTATTAGACGGTATTGCTTAAATTTTCATTGTTACGCAGATGATACCCAGCTTTATCTTTCCATGAAGCCAGAGGATACACACCAATTAGTTAAACTGCAGGATTGTCTTACAGACATAAAGACATGGATGACCTCTAATTTCCTGCTTTTAAACTCAGATAAAACTGAAGTTATTGTACTTGGCCCCACAAATCTTAGAAGCATGGTGTCTAACCAGATCGTTACTCTGGATGGCATTTCCCTGATCTCTAGTAATACTGTGAGAAATCTTGGAGTTATTTTTGATCAGGATATGTCATTCAAAGCGCATATTAAACAAATATGTAGGACTGCCTTTTTGCATTTACGCAATATCTCTAAAATCAGAAAGGTCTTGTCTCAGAGTGATGCTGAAAAATTAATTCATGCATTTATTTCCTCTAGGCTGGACTATTGTAATTCATTATTATCAGGTTGTCCTAAAAGTTCCCTAAAAAGCCTTCAGTTGGTTCAGAATGCTGCAGCTAGAGTACTGACGGGGACTAGCAGGAGAGAGCATATCTCACCCGTGTTGGCCTCCCTTCATTGGCTTCCTGTTAATGCTAGAATAGAATTTAAAATTCTTCTTCTTACTTATAAGGTTTTGAATAATCAGGTCCCATCTTATCTTAGGGACCTCGTAGTACCATATTACCCCATTAGAGCGCTTCGCTCTCAGACTGCGGGCTTACTTGTAGTTCCTAGGGTTTGTAAGAGTAGAATGGGAGGCAGAGCCTTCAGCTTTCAGGCTCCTCTCCTGTGGAACCAGCTCCCAATTCAGATCAGGGAGACAGATACCCTCTCTACTTTTAAGATTAGGCTTAAAACTTTCCTTTTCGCTAAGGCTTATAGTTAGGGCTGGATCGGGTGACCCTGGACCATCCCTTGGTTATGTTGCTTTAGACGTAGACTGTGGGGGGGTTCCCATGATGCACTGTTTCTTTCTCTTTTTGCTCCGTATGCATCACTCTGCATTTAATCATTAGTGATCGATCTCTTTTTCCTGGTTCTTTCCCTCAGCCCCAACCAGTCTCAGCAGAAGACTGCCCCTCCCTGAGCCTGGTTCTGCTGGAGGTTTCTTCCTGTTAAAAGGGAGTTTTTCCTTCCCACTGTGGCCAAGTGCTTGCTCATAGGGGGTCGTTTTGACCGTTGGGGTTTTTCATAATTTTTCATAATTATTGTATGGCCTTGCCTTGCAATGTGGAGCGCCTTGGGGCAACTGTTTGTTGTGATTTTCCTTCATATACTCATTTTCTTCTATATCATCCTCATGTCCCTTCTCTTTGTCTTCATCACCATTTTCCTTCATATATTCTCATTTTCTTCTATATCATCCCCCTGTCCCTTCTCTGTCTTCATCATCATTTTCCTTCATATATTCTGATTTTCCTCCATATCATCCTCATGGCCCTTCTCTTTGTCTTCATCACCATTTTCCTTCATATATTCTCATTTTCTTCCATATCATCCTCATGTCCCTTCTCTTTATCATCATCGCCATTTTCCTCCATATCATCCCGTCCCTTCTTTGTCTTCATCATTTTCCTTCATATATTCTGATTTTCCTCCATATCATCCTCATGTCCCTTCTCTTTGTCTTCATCACCATTTTCCTCCATATCATCCTCATGTCCCTTCTCTCTGTCTTCATCACCATTTCCCTCCATATCAATATTTGTCTCTTCTGTGTCTTTAACTTCTTCATCCCTGATTTCGTCATCATTTTCCTCCTGAATATTTTCATCTTCTTTATCCTCTATCTGCTTTGTATCCCTCGGCTCTATGTTATCTCCATCATCACTTTCTGTATTGTCTTTATCTAAGATTGAGCTAGGGTTGACAACCGTCCCTGGAAAAACGGAATCGTCCCTTATTTGGAAATAAAAGTGTGCGTTCCGTATTGACCTGAAACGGGACGCAGTTTGTCCCGTATTTCTGTGAGAATCAAAAAGTCTGTAAAATGTCAATGGAATTGACTGGCGCTTTATATGGAAACTTACAGTAAATTTGATCCCAGCCTCTCCTGCTTTTCACCAATGAGCTGACAGACACGAGTTGACAATACAGAATCACTCTTATCTCATTGGTCGAGGGACATCTGCTCGCAAGAAGATACTGACGTCATGAGCCGACGACGGTCGCTGGACGACAATAACAAAGCAGCATGGCTGATATCGATACAGACACCGACACTGGCACTGCAGATATGTCTACGGACAGCAATGTCTGTAACGTCGTTACTCCTAAAAAAAAACAAAACAAAAAAGAATGCAAAAATACAGGGGAGAATGAGAAAAGGAAAATGGCTGGGTGGAAAAGGTGCGCGACAACAGTATTGTTTACTTTTCAGACTTTATTTTTTGCACTTTTTATTACACTAAATGTGTAAATGTGCACTGTTACATTGTTTTGGATGATGCAAATTTTCTATTGTTTTTTTTTGTTAATTTATACAACTTTAAGTTAAGCAATAGCACTACAGAGATTTATTTTTAAAGAAGACAGAATGCTCATATTGAAATTGTGAGAAAATTTATTTTGCACTAAAAATAAATTGCTAAATAATTTGTTTTCCAGGTGTTCATATCAGAACAAATGCATGTATGCATCTACCTAAATTCAGGGTCAAGTCAGCAGTCAAATGGTTAAAAATCGTTTCACACAGACGCTGGGAAGGGTGAAGGCAATGGTCAGTCGGCCGGTCGGCTCGGTGTCCCTTATTTTTCAGAGAGTTGGCAACCCTAGATTGAGCAAATAATAGTATTATAGTTGCACTGTGTACTATATTGTATGACAAGTAGCCCAAATTATTATCAAATAGTAGGCCAATGCCATACAGCACTACTTAGTAGTCAACTTAAACCTGGCAGAAACCCTGATATGCAATGCTAACCTAACTTTTAACTTTACTTGCTAGCTCTGAAAAGCTATTTCCACAAGAAGTAGTGAGGTAGCTCCTCATGCAATAGGTATCTCTATCTAATAACAGAACTTAGAACTTATCTTTATACCTGCTTAGTCCTGTTGAGGGTAACTGGAGGTGAAGGGGTGGGCAGTCAATCTCAATTTCATAGTTGTCAATTCACCTAACTTGCATGTCTTTGGAAGAGGGAGCACCAGGAGTGAACCCACGGAAACATGGAGAACATACAAATTCCACACAAAGGACCAGACCGAGTTCAAACCTAGCGCCCTCTCACTATGAGACAACAGTGCTGAGTGAACAAACATTCAAATCATTTAAAAAGGCAACAGCTTGTAATGCAAGTCTGAATCATAGAATGCACAAGAAAGCGTTTACCGTTATCCTCACTGAGGTTTGTCAGTTTAGAGATTATCAAGATTATATAATGCTATGCACAGATCCACTGCTGACTAAAAACAGGTGGAGTCAGGAGGAATGCGAGCATGTTCTGGTGCCACCTGTTGCAGCTCCCACAATAGTCCAGAATTACACGACTTCCTGAACTGGCAACCACCCAGGCAAACCTGTGGCCCATCCCCACCTCATAAAAGTACCTGTCTGGTTATCTGCCATAGGCAGATGATACACAGGTTTTATCTTGGCATTCTCCAGTCACTGAGATCTTCAGCACTGTGGAACCTGTGAGGTGAATCACACTTACGGAAATGTGCCTCATGGAGCTGCTCTTTTACAATACAAGGTTATTCCAGCAACACACAAGAATACTCCAGACAGAACTTTAACTAGTAATGACTTCATGACTTTCTTTGCTAATAAAATGTTAACTATTAGAGAAAAAATGACTCATAACCATCCCAAAGACGTATCGTTATCTTTGGCTGCTTTCAGTGATGCCGGTATTTGGTTAGACTCTTTCTCTTAGATTGTTCTGTCTGAGTTATTTTCATTAGCTACTTCATCCAAACCATCAACATGTCTATTAGACCCCATTCCTACCAGGCTGCTCAAGGAAGCCCTACCATTATTTAATGCTTCGATCTTAAATATGATCAATCTATCTTTATTAGTTGGCTATGTACCACAGGCTTTTAAGGTGGCAGTAATTAAACCATTACTTAAAAAGCCATCACTTGACCCAGCTATCTTAGCTAATTATAGACCAATCTCCAACCTTCCTTTTCTCTCAAAAAGTCTTGAAAGGGTAGTTGTAAAACAGCTAACTGATCATCTGCAGAGGAATGGTCTATTTGAAGAGTTTCAGTCAGGTTTTAGAATTCATCATAGTACAGAAACAGCATTAGTGAAGGTTACAAATGATCTTCTTATGGCCTCAGACAGTGGACTCATCTCTGTGCTTGTTCTGTTAGACCTCAGTGCTGCTTTTGATACTGTGGACCATACAACTTTATTACAGAGATTAGAGCATGCCATAGGTATTAAAGGCACTGCGCTGCGGTGGTTTGAATCATATTTATCTAATAGATTACAATTTGTTCATGTAAATGGGGAATCTTCTTCACAGACTAAGGTTAATTATGGAGTTCCACAAGGTTCTGTGCTAGGACCAATTTTATTCATTTTATACATGCTTCCCTTAGGCAGTATTATTAGACGGCATTGCTTAAATTTTCATTGTTACACAGATGATACCCAGCTTTATCTATCCATGAAGCCAGAGGACACCCACCAATTAGCCAAACTGCAGGATTGTCTTACAGACATAAAGACATGGATGACCTCTAATTTCCTGCTTTTAAACTCAGATAAAACTGAAGTTATTGTACTTGGCCCCACAAATCTTAGAAACATGGTGTCTAACCAGATCCTTACTCTGGATGGCATTACCCTGACCTCTAGTAATACTGTGAGAAATCTTGGAGTCATTTTTGATCAGGATATGTCATTCAAAGCGCATATTAAACAAATATGTAGGACTGCTTTTTTGCATTTACGCAAAATCTCTAAAATTAGAAAGGTCTTGTCTCAGAGTGATGCTGAAAAACTAATTCATGCATTTATTTCCTCTAGGCTGGACTATTGTAATTCATTATTATCAGGTTGTCCTAAAAGTTCCCTGAAAAGCCTTCAGTTAATTCAAAATGCTGCAGCTAGAGTACTAACGGGGACTAGAAGGAGAGAGCATATCTCACCCATATTGGCCTCTCTTCATTGGCTTCCTGTTAATTCTAGAATAGAATTTAAAATTCTTCTTCTTACTTATAAGGTTTTGAATAATCAGGTCCCATCTTATCTTAGGGACCTCATAGTACCATATCACCCCAATAGAGCGCTTCGCTCTCAGACTGCAGGCTTACTTGTAGTTCTTAGGGTTTGTAAGAGTAGAATGGAAGGCAGAGCCTTCAGCTTTCAGGCTCCTCTCCTGTGGAACCAGCTCCCAATTCGGATCAGGGAGACAGACACCCTCTCTACTTTTAAGATTAGGCTTAAAACTTTCCTTTTTGCTAAAGCGTATAGTTAGGGCCGGATCAGGTGACCCTGAACCATCCCTTAGTTATGCTGATATAGACTTAGACTGCTGGGGGTTCCCATGATGCACTGAGTGTTTCTTTCTCTTTTTGCTCTGTATGCACCACTCTGCATTTAATCATTAGTGATTGATCTCTGCTCCCCTCCACAGCATGTCTTTTTCCTGGTTCTCTCCCTCAGCCCCAACCAGTCCCAGCAGAAGACTGCCCCTCCCTGAGCCTGGTTCTGCTGGAGGTTTCTTCCTGTTAAAAGGGAGTTTTTCCTTCCCACTGTCGCCAAGTGCTTGCTCACAGGGGGTCGTTTTGACCATTGGGGTTTTTACGTAATTATTGTATGGCCTTGCCTTACAATATAAGGCGCCTTGGGGCAACTGTTTGTTGTGATTTGGCGCTATATAATTAAAATT
The DNA here is from genome assembly GCF_902500255.1 of Thalassophryne amazonica. Classification (NCBI taxonomy): domain Eukaryota; kingdom Metazoa; phylum Chordata; class Actinopteri; order Batrachoidiformes; family Batrachoididae; genus Thalassophryne; species Thalassophryne amazonica. Next base: position 42,570,979 of record NC_047107.1, read on the forward strand.
GATTGATTGATTGATTGAGAACAAGTACCAAAAATCACCACCTTAGGGCCCAGGCCTCACAAAAACAAGACTGGAAGCACCAGGACACTAAAGACCTGGACCTTAGTTCTGCTGATGTCAGCATTGCCAGGCAGCTCTGGACAGTGACCAACTCTTTAAGATATTTCCAAATGTCCCACAGCAAACAAAAGATTTTTGTATTAGGCCTCTAAACTGTAAGTGCTGATAATTTTCTCCAGAATTCTTACACCATATTCAGCCTACAGAGTTGTCCGTGCTTGTTCATCACCTCCCTCCACTTTAAGTGCAAACTATTCAATTCTGTTCCAGTTTTTTTTTTTTTTTTTGCAGCACTTTACAGTGCATCTGGAACGTATTCATAGTGCTTCACTTATTCCTCATTTTGTGTTACAGCCTTATTCCAAAATGAATTGTTTTTATTTCCCTCAAAATTCTACTCAACACCCTATAACATCATGAAAAAAGTTTTTTTTTTTTTTTTTTGCAAATTTATTAAAAATAACTGAGAAATCACATATACGTAAGTATTCACACCCTTTGCTTAATACTTTGTTGATGCACCTTTGGCAGCAATTACAGGCTTAAGTCTTCTTGAATATGACGCCATAAGCTTGGTGCACCTGTCTTTGGGCAGTTTTGCCCATTCCTCTTTGCAGCACCTCTCAAGCGCCATCAGGTTGGATGGGGAGCATTGGTGCACAGCCATTTTTCAGATCTCTCCAGAGATGTTCAATTGGATTCAGGTCTGGGCTCTGGCTGGGTCACTCAAGGACACTCGGAGTGGTCCTAAAACCACTCATTTGATATCTTGGCTGTGTGCTCAGGGTCACTGTCCTGCTGAAAGATGAACAGTCACCCCAGTCTGAGGTCAAGAGCAGGTTTTCATCCAGGATGTCCAGGATGTGCATTCCTACATTCATCTTTCCCTCAATTCTGACAGGTCTCCCAGTTCCTGCTGTGAGACCTTATATGTAGACAGGTGTGTGTCTTTCCAAATAATGTCCAATCAACTGAATTTACCCCAGATGGACTCCAATTAGGCTGTAGAAACATCTCAAGGATGATCAGTGGAAACAGGATGTACCTGAGCTCAATTTTGAGCTTCATGAGAAAGGCTGTGAATACTTATGAAGATGTGATTTCTTAGTTTCTTTTTATTTTTAATAAATTTGCAAAAATCTCAACTTTTTCACATCATCATTATGAGGTACTGTGTGTAGAACTTTGAGTGAAAGAAAAAGTGAAGCGCGTGAATATTTCCAGATATACTGTAAAGCTTCATGAGTCGCAACAAGTAAGAACATTCCAGCCTATCCTGTTCTGTGAGCTACATGAGATCAGACCAAGAGAATCTCACTTTAGAAACTAATAAATGCAGATGCATAAGAACAAAACAATATTCACAGTCGACACAGCGCCATCTTTACTTGAAAATACATAAACTCTGCAATCAATCCAACATAATAAAATTAAGAGGATGTTCAGAATTCATGTATACTTTGTGTTTTGATTAGTCAGATATTAAAATACAACAGTGTACTTTCCAATGTATCAATATCTGCTAAAATCCATATGTCTACTGAACATTTTCAATCTTATCTTTTGTCTAAACTACCCATTTTTCAGTCCTGGCCTCCACTGATTTGACCAGGTCCTTCCCCATGATCTGAAAGTCCTCCAGAATAGCTTCAACATTGGGAACAGAGTGCACTTCCTCTCCGGTCACCTCCACACAACGAGCAGACATCTGTGACGTCTGTGGATGGGATGTTAATATGTGAGAAGAACAAGAAAGCAAGCACAAGGTTTTCCTCTGATATAGATGTCTTAAGACTCATTGAACTGTACCTTGAAGGGCAAAGGGCCGAAAGCCTTTGGCTTCCATAAAACTGCAATCACTGTACCACCGAGGGGATCGTAGAAGAACAGGGCCAAGTCTCCAAATGCCTCCTGAAATTTAATTAGAGCACACAACATTTCAGTGAACAATACATATACCGCATCAAACAGCATGGATATGTGTGCGTGTGTGCGCGGGGGGGGGTTCAAAAATCAGACAACACATCTGTGGCTTCCATAAGAATAAGGGTTTTTTTTAGGTTCCATTACAGACTGTGGACAACCGCCTGAGTAAAGAGAGCAACTAAAATTAGCTATTGCTACTATTCCTAATTGGCTACAGACTGTGTACCTTTAAATTATGAATTTTATATTTAAAGGCTTCAGTCAGCAAAGGGTCTCTATGTGCACCAACATGTACATTGCTATTCTTTTACATTTTAGATAATATTTTGTTTAGGGTTTCATTCCTTTTTGAATAATATCCGCCAAGAAGGTGGATCACTGTGGAACCATGGTACACACTGAAATTGAAGTGCAATTCTTGACTGCAGCATTTGTCACAGACAGAGAGCAGATGGCATGGTATTGCTTGGTTAAGTCGACTGCATGGTTCTGGGAGCCTGTGCCAATGTCACCACATCCACCACCCAAAAGAACCTCCCTGGGTCCGGCCAACACCACACTTTTTTTTTTTTTTTATTTATTAAAGTAGCCATCTGTCTGCCACAGCCACTTGAAAAGTGAGCATTCCTTTGGCCTTTTCCAGCAGATGCCCAAAACCTCATGAATTTCCTATGTAATAGTTAATTTGACACAATGTCATTACGGTGGTACTAGATCTGGTCATCACCTTAGGTCAAAGATTAGTGTCCAAATGTCATAACTACACAATAAGTCAGGAAGCACCAAGACCCTAAAGGGTTGGACCTTCATTTTCCTGCAAAGGTATCGGCATTGCCAAACACCTCGTTCCAATAATCTCATGACTTTCGCTCTTCCCAAGCATCTCTCGGCCTAAAACGCTGAGGACTCAAACATAAATGTCACTGCTGAGATAAATAAATGCCTCTACAAGTTTGACACCGTCAACAGCTTTTTTTGTTGTTGTGTGTTTTTATTTGTTTATTTAGGATGTTTAAAAAAAAATAATTCAAATTCCAACATCTAAATATTAAGAATTGTTCATTGCTCTTTGAAATTGGGCACTTGCTTTATATAGACTTACACTCATTTCTGGGACAATATATATTTTTCCAACAAAATTATGTCAGGCCTAGCGTACAGTGTATTTTTTAAATAACTCCCTGTACGACTAATGACCCTCATTCATTTCTCCCTCAGCTAATGCCATGTGATTAGTGAGGTTACCAGAGGATTAATAGAGTGAGTAAATCAATGACTGTCAAATTCCTTTAAGTAACGTTTACATAATATACACTATAACATAGTATATTATGCAGTTGTATGTAAAAGTTTGGGTGCTCTTGATTTCCATGATTTTCCTTTATTAATCATTGATTGTTTGGATCAGCAATTTCAGTTAAATATATCATATAGCCAGTGGTGGGCACTGTTCAGCTAATCTGATAACCGATAATTATCGAAGCTAATTTTTTGTCAGCAGATTAGCTTTTCAGATAAGTTTAAAAACCATCAGCAGACCAACTATCTTATGATAAATTTAGTTCGGATAACTTTCAGTCCGCTAACATTTTTTTGCTGGTAAAGTGAGCAAAGTTTAACGGTCAAAAATGTTTGTAAAACCTAAAATCACACATTTCAGTCCCTGTCATGTATAGATCACTGGATTGTGGCAGACTGGCTGCCTGTCGCTTGCTGATGATGTCATCATTAAGTGCAATACATGATTGGCCAGTCAGTGCAGGGAGCATTGTGGGCAGTGTGGTTCAGGTTCACTTTGGACATTACACTGTTACCCTCTGCTCAACACAAACAAAACTGACTAAGTTTAACATTATTTTTATTTTATTTCTTTCTGGCTGACTGGATAACTTAATTGCCAACACTCGGTGGGAGAGAGGAGATCTCATGGCGCAGCTGTGTTACAGAGGGACTTTTCTTCACCGTTTTAGACACCGATTTGGATAATCAGGATGCTTTATGTGGATTATTTTGTTCTTGAATCCCACTAAAACTAACAGGTAAGAATTTATGTTTACTATGTGTCTTTTACTCTGCCAATAAATGCATTAATGGACGTATTTCGGTTGTTTAAACCGCAGGGTTCAAAGTATGTGAAAAAAGCATCAGCTTTTAGTTTGTAAATGACAGTGTTTATAATACCGAGATAATACTAATTAATATACTAATACTAATTCTAATACTGTGTTTTACTGCTTTTGAAAGATGATGACAGTGTTTGGGGTTTTATTTTTTTATTCATTCATTTTTCATGCGTTCTTTTTGTGTTTGTGATCCTTGAATTTACCCAGCAGCCCCTGCGGTGCTTAAAGTGAAACTGGTATCAGAAGCCGACAGTGTAATCTGATGTGGCCGCGTCCGAATCAATACTAAAAGTTATCGGTTATCTGTAATAAAGATACATTTTTTTGCAGTTTATCAGTTTAGCGTCATAAAAGATAACTTTTCAGTTATCGGATTAATGGTTATTGAAGCTAACTTTTTGGTTAGGTCTGCCCACCACTGCATATAGCAGACAAACACACTGATATTTGAGAAGTGAAATGAAGTTTCTAGTATTTACAGAAAGTGTGCAATAATTTTTTAAACAAAATTAGGCAGGTGCATAAATTTTTGCACCCCAACAGAAAAAAAATACATCAATATTTAGTAGATCCTCCTTTTGCAGAAATAAGCCTCTAAACGCTTCCTATAGCTTCCAATGAGAGCCTGGATTCTGGTCGAAGGTATTTTGGATCATTCTTCTTTACAAAACATCTCAGGTTTGTTGGTTTCTGAGCATGGACAGCCCACTTAAAAAAATCACACCACAGATTTTCAAGAATATTCAGGTCTGGGGACTGAGATGGCCATTCCAGAAAGTTGTACTTGTTCCTCTGCATGAATTCCTGAGTAGATTTTGAGCAGTGTTTAGGGTCGTTCTCTTGTTGAAAGATCCAGGCCCGGTACAACTTCAACTCTGTCACTGATTCATGAACATAGTTCTCAAGAATCTGCTGATATTGACTGGAATCCATGTGACCCTCAACTTTAACAAGATTGCCAGTACCTGCAATGGCCACACAGCATGACGGAGCCACCTCCAAATTTTACTGTAGGTAGCGTTTTTCTTGGAATGCTGTGTTCTTTTTCAGCCATGCACACCGCCCCTTGTTATGTCCAAATAACTCAATTTTAGTTTCATCAGTCCACAGCACCTTATTTCAAAATGAAGCTGGCTTGTCCAACTTGTGCTTTAGTATACCTCAAGCGACTGTTTGTGGCGTGTATGCAGAAAAGGCTTCCTCTGCATTACAGCATCTCTTTGCAAAGTGCGCTGTATAGTTGAACGATGCACAGAGACACTAACTGCAGCAAGATCATGTTGTAGGTCTTTGGAGCAGATCTGTGGGTTGACTATGACTGTTCTCACCATCCTTCACTTCAGCTTATCTGAGATTTTTCTTGGCCTGCCACTTCGGGCCTAACTAGTACTGTGCCTGCATTCTTCCATTTCCTTACTATGTTCTTCACAGTGGAAACTGACAGCTGAAATCTCTGAGACAGCTTTTTGTATCCTTCCCCTAAACCATGATGTTGAACAATCTTTGTTTTCAGGTCATTTGAGAGTTGTTTAGAGGCTCCCATGTTGCCACTCATTAGAAGAGATGCAAAGAGGAGAAACATTTGCAAATGGCCACCTTACATACCATTTCTCATGATTGGATTCACCTGTGTAAGGAGGTCAAGGGTCAATGAGCTCACCAAACCAATTTCGTGTTCCAATAATTAGTGCTAAATGTATTCAAATCAATAAAATGACAAGGGTGCCCAAATTCATGCACCTGCCTAATTTTGTTTAAATAATTATTGCACACTTTCTGGAAAGAAACTTCATTTCACTTCTCAAATATCAGTGTGTTCATCTGCTATATGATATATTTATATGAAATTTCTGATCCAGACAACCAATGATAAGGAAAAGCATGAAAATTATCAGGGGTGCCCAAACTTTTGCATACAATTGTACTTCATTTTCAGCTGTAATATTTTGTGTTCTCATAGGTAAGGATGACAACCAGTAAACCCCCTGTTTTGGTTCATGTTGGCATCTTTTAACATGCACAATGACCGTAATATAAAACAAAGACCAATGTCTTCATTATGTTACTTGTGAAGCCTTTTGCTAATTGCAGCGTCATAAAGGTCACTACTGCTCATTTTTCAAAAACAGGATTTCTCATAAATAAAGTAGCTGTCAAAGGTTAGTACACCACTCACAGGTGTGATAGCCAACTATTTTAATATGACTCAGGTTACAAAAACAGTGAACTTGGTCCTTAAAAATAAATCAGCTTTGTTGGTGAAGTGCAACATGCTACAGCCTTGTTTTGAGAACGAGCTACACTTAATGTTAACAGTCAACAAGAAGCTGCTGCATCTCTCACTTTAGGAACATGGCTGCAACATGCCTGAATCGTGTTGTGCAGCTTTCCCACATTCTGTATCAAGGGATTATTAATGCCACACCTTGGACTGTCATGGAGCCAAGAACCATTAGTCATCACAAGCAGACTCACTCTGAGCTCTTCCAAGTAGAGAGACACAGGGTTGTAGTCCACAACAGGCATGGCCCCGCCACACGGGGCCACGTCGCTAGTCATGGTGCCTCTGCTGAATGTGACAGCCGGGACGTCCACAGCGTGGCTCAGCAGGGGAACCTGCTTGGGGTTCAAGTGAATCAGCACATCATAGGCATCCAGTGGAGGACGCATGACCACCTGCACAGACACATGAGCGGCAGTGTTTAAAAATTAAAAGAAGTGCAAAAGAAAGAGTACAAGTTGTTTTTTTTTTCCTTGCCCCGTCTCTCTGACACAGACCCTGACATCCTGAGTCTGATCACCATCCATTAGCTGATGTTCCAGCACTTTCAGACTCTCAGCAGCCACCATCACAGCTCGCTGCAGCATCTGACGAAAGGACACAAATGGTCACATTTGTGAAAGGCAGAATATCTGTGGTCTTTCTGAAATATAAAATCCAAATTATTAGTTTGGTCAGCAGTGGAAGGTATTCATTTCCCAGGAACCATAAAATGTGTTGATGCAAAAAAAACAAAACAAAACACAACATGACAAAACCTGTGTTCGAGCACTACCCACCCATCAATCAAAGTATTGTATTTTCTGGAGCATAAGTCACAGGTTGTTTATTTATTTATTTACTAGTTTGAGAGATCCTGCAACAAGACTCAAGAATATACAGTGGTCCCTCGCTATAACGCGGTCCACCTTTCGCGGCCTCGCAGTGTCGCAGATTCTTTTAGTCCAATTTTGCATGCTTTTCTTTTTTTTTTTTTTTACAGCGCATTGTGTTCTGCGTCCTCATCAAGCAGGCTGGTCGTGGCACCACGAAGGGAGAGTACGCACATTGTGTTCTGCTTGTCTGTTTATAAGAATCTTCTCGCCCAGAAGAAAAAAAAAAGAGCGCCAACAACTACCCATAACTGTGTTCTTCACTCAAAAAACACCTGCAGCTAGGTGTGACTCGGTGGAAAAAGGCGCGACAGTGGCGCGGCGCCAGGATGAAGAGGCGCGATCAGAGGAACTGTGAAATACTGGTGAGTCACTATTAATAATTTCTTATGTGTCCAACCTCGTAGGTTGATCGTAAAATTAAATTAGTTAGTTCTAAAAGCCATCACAATTATTTGTAGGAAAACGTTCTATTTTTATTTCTCAAACAAATGTTTGGGCCTGAAAACAGGTTGGTCTTATTTTTCTACTAAGGTTTGAACTTTGAGAGTGTTTACACACGAGAGAAAAGTGAGAAAATGTTCATGCCTGTTTGAGAAAAGTGTATAAAGTGTGTAGTGAGGGGTTTTACAGCCTTAAAACGTCTATAATAATTGTAAAAAATAACGCTGACTACTTCGCGGATTTCGCTTATTGCGGGCTATTTTTAGAACGTAACTCCCGCGACAAATGAGGGACCACTGTATGACTATTTTAGTATTTAATAGTAACCAAAGGTGTAGATTAATCAATAATAAATTACAGTATTTCCTCTGAATAACTACTCTAAATATTCCCTACTTAAAAGCAACGGGCCCAAATTTTGACTTTGGTTTGTTGTGATCCTTGACTTTTAATCATTTTTTATGAAAATCCAATGAGTTTGTCTTTAACAGATTTTATCATTCCAATAGGTTTGGTCAGAAATCTTATTAAAACTCAGTTATTTTGTTCACATACTCGTATGATGAACACATACGAGGTCTGTGAGAAAACTATCCGACCTTTTTATTTTATGCAAAAAATATATGGATTTGATTCATATATTTTTACATCAGCCAAGCTTGAACCTTCGTGCGCATGTGTGAGTTTTTTCACGCCTGTCGGTTGCGTCATTCGCCTGTGGGCAGGCTTTGAGTGAGCACTGGTCCACCCCTCTCGTAGTTTTTTCATTGCGAGGAAATGGCAGAATGATCTGGGCTTTGTTCCATCAGAATTTTTTCATAAACTGTTAGAGACAGGCAGCTGGAAACCATTCGGAAAATTCAGATGGCTTTCGGTGAAAATTTTATGGGCTTCACAGAGATTAAGGAGTGTTACTACCTCTTTAAGGACGGCCAACAATCGCGCACGGCGCGCCGCGCTCCAAGCCGCGATCGGCAGGCAGAAACCACCAGATCATTTCTAAACGGATGGCTGTGTGGATCCGGGACCGTCGTGTGCAATTTCTCTGGTTATCACAAGAGCTGGACATCAGCCATTTTCGGGCAGATTTCACTTTTAACAAGAGATTTTGTCATGGAAAGCCGCGCGGAGGCTTCGCGCGTCATGACGGAGCCGCTGATGGAGATGGGACATGCCTATCTCGGCTTTCAGTGGCTTACCAGTCGAGTGAGTATAAGAGAAATTGTGGAGAGCTGGGCATGTCCCAACTTGTCCTCTGACACTCCAAAACGGAGGTGTTCTTTGTCTCGCTCATCAGCGAATCCGTCGTGATGCGCGAAGCCTCCGCGCGGCTTTCCATGACAAAATCTCTTGTTAAAAGTGAAATCTGCCTGAAAATGGCTGATGTCCAGCTCTAACAGACCTCGTATATACCACCATGCACAGATGCAATTCACTACCACCACTGATGATAACTATCAAAAGATGGGCAAGGTCACCTGAAAACAAATTTCAACGTGGGTCTTCTACGATCCATTTACCTCAGAAGTCAAACTGATGTCACTCCCGAGGTAAATGCATTCCATTTATCACACAGCACCGCAAGTCCAAAATAATAATAATACATTTAATTTATATTGCACTTTACATTTATAAACAAATCTCAAAGTGCCACAGAAGTTAAACAAAAGCAAAAACAACAACCAACAACAACAAAAAAAAATAGGATAAATTAAAATCAATTAAAATTAGCAACTATAATTCATAAGCTTTCTGAAATAAAAACTTTTTAAGATTTGATTTAAAAGAGTCCACTGACTGTGGCGCCCTCTGTGCAGGACATTCCGCAGGTGCTTTTTTCTAATCATCACTCCAAGCATAAAAAACTCTCCCAATTTAAAAATGTATTATACAAAATGCCGGATATCCTTCTCTTATAAAATCCAGTTCATAATTATCATCTGGAAAGTGTGTGAACATGAAGCCACTTCAGTCTATGAGAAATAAAGTTTCTGTTACACTCCATTGCAACCTGCCCTCTCGTGGTCACTAGGAGGCACTGAGGTATCTATAAATAACACGAACCAGAATCATCCACTCGTCTCCTCTCTCGAAAAATGTTACAAGCAATATGTTTGTCAACATGTTTTCTACTCTTTAGAGAGTGAAGTGCATGTAAAACAAGGTGACGCATCCTAACACAGGAGCCTGATGATGTAAAATGTAAATCATCACACACACACTGTTTTCAGGCTTTGCCTATGACAGTGACGACCCCGTCACTAGAGCTGAAACAAATCAAGTTAATCAATTAAAATCGATTATTAAAATAGCTGTCAACTAATTTAGTCATCGATTAGTTACTAAATAACTTTGTTTAACCGCAAATGTTTCGTTTCTTCCATATAATCAACCGAGCTTTGCTTTGAATCTTGAACCAATGAAGGAGTGCTTCGAGCTGCTGCTTCGTTGGTTTCATTTGTTTTATTTCGCTTTATCTTAATTTTTCCCCACTAAAACCCTAAAGAGCACATGTCTGTGAGGAATATTTACCTTTTTTATGTTAAACTGACCTGTTATGGTCTTCTGAAACAGTTGATAGATGTATTTTATGCTAATGCCGATGCTAATGCGTTAGCATGTCTATGGCGTTTTCAATGTTAAAGTTAGCATTAAGCTGCTGGCATTTCAGCATGTTTGTGCATTTGTTTTCTGTATGATAATTAATGGCTCAGCGTTTGTTGTCGTAAAAGAGTCAAATGTATTACAAATTATAATATTTTTTTTATTTATTTTATTTATATGTTAATAATAATAGTAACATAATAATAGCAATAATAACTAATAATGCTACAATACAATTTTAGAGAAAGAGACATGAGTCACATGTGTCATTGTGAAATGACCACATAGTTTACAAGTTATACAGAGAATGTTGCACATATAATGAGTCAGGCTAGAGTTTTTGATTTAGGTTTTATGGTTAACTGGTTATGTTAATTGCTCATATGCAGCAACAAAAATACCTCTTTCACCATATATTTTATAATATTTATATGTTTCAATGTTTTATGGCAACTCAGCACTTTGATAAAGCAATGTCATTTGAAATAATTACTTTTGTTCTTTATTATAAACTGTTTTATTCTTTATTATCTTATCTCAACAGCCAAGGGACATTTGACGATTTGTTGATTTTCAAGTATTTTACGTTTTCAAATAATGTTCTGTTGTTAAATAAAGTGATGGAAGGAAAGAAAAATTGTTTCCCTGGCACATTTTTTTAAAAATTCCCCGCTAATCCGATTAATTGTGTCGAAACCCCATCAGATTCATCTACAACCCCTGGCAAAAATTATGGAATCACTGGCCTCGGATGATGTTCATTCAGCTGTTTAATTTTGTAGAAAAAAAAAGCAGATCACAGACATGACACAAAACTAAAGTCATTTCAAATCGCAACTTTCTGGCTTTAAGAAACACTATAAGAAATCAAGAAAAAAAGATTGTGACAGTCAGTAACGGTTACTTTTTTAGACCAAGCAGAGGAAAAAAATATGGAATCACTCAATTCTGAGGAATAAATTATGGAATCACCCTGTAAATTTTCATCCCCCAAACTAACACCTGCATCAAATCAGATCTGCTCATTGACATTGACCCTATGCCATGACATTGACCCTATGTGTCTTTTTGCAAGGAATGTTTTCACAGTTTTTGCTCTATGGCAAGATGCATTATCATCTTGAAAAATGATTTAATCATCCCCAAACATCTTTCAATTGTCCAAAATATCAACGTAAACTTGTGCATTTATTGATGATGTAATGACAGCCATCTCCCCAGTGCCTTTACCTGACATGCAGCCCCATATCATCAATGACTGTGGAAATTTACATGTTCTCTTCAGGCAGTCATCTTTATAAGAAGCTTTAAGAAACACTATAAGAAATCAAGAAAAAAAAAATTGTGGCAGTCAGTAACGGTTACTTTTTAGACCAAGCAGAGGGAAAAAAAATATGGAATCACTCAATTCTGAGGAATCATGAAAACAAAAGAATGCTCCAACACATCACTAGTATTTTGTTGCACCACCTCTGGCTTTTATAACAACTTGCAGTCTCTGAGGCATGGACTTAATGAGTGACAAACAGTACTCTTCATCAATCTGGCTCCAAATTTCTCTGATTGCTGTTGCCAGATCAGCTTTGCAGGTTGGAGCCTTGTCATGGACCATTTTCTTCAACTTCCACCAAAGATTTTCAATTGGATTAAGATCCGGACTATTTGCAGGCCATGACATTGACCCTATGTGTCTTTTTGCAAGGAATGTTTTCACAGTTTTTGCTCTATGGCAAGATGCATTATCATCTTGAAAAATGATTTCATCATCCCCAAACATCCTTTCAATTGATGGGATAAGAAAAGTGTCCAAAATATCAATGTAAACTTGTGCATTTATTGATGATGTAATGACAGGCATCTCCTCAGTGCCTTTACCTGACATGCAGCCCCATATCATCAATGACTGTGGAAATTTACATGTTCTCTTCAGGCAGTCATCTTTATAAATCTCATTAGAACGGCACCAAACAAAAGTTCCAGCATCATCACCTTGCCCAATGCAGATTCGAGATTCATCACTGAATATGACTTTCATCCAGTCATCCACAGTCCACGATTGCTTTTCCTTAGCCCATTGTAACCTTGCTTTTTCTCTTTAGGTGTTAATGATGGCTTTTGTTTAGCTTTTCTGTATGTAAATCCCATTTCCTTTAGGCGGTTTCTTACAGTTCGGTCACAGACGTTGACTCCAGTTTCCTCCCATTCGTTCCTCATTTGTTTTGTTGTGCATTTTTCGATTTTTGAGACATACTGCTTTAAGTTTTCTGTCTTGACGCTTTGATGTCTTCCTTGGTCTACCAGTATGTTTGCCTTTAATAACCTTCCCATGTTGTTTGTATTTGGTCCAGAGTTTAGACACAGCTGACTGTGAACAACCAACATCTTTTGCAACATTGCGTGATGATTTACCCTCTTTTAAGAGTTTGATAATCCTCTCCTTTGTTTCAATTGACATCTCTCATGTTGGAGCCATGATTCATGTCAGTCCACTTGGTGCACCAGCTCTCCAAGGTGTGATCACTCCTTTTTAGATGCAGACTAACGAGCAGATCTGATATGATGCAAGTGTTAGTTTTGGGGATGAAAATTTACAGGGTGATTCCATAATTGTTTCCTCAGAATTGAGTGATTCCATATTTTTTTCCTCTGCTTGGTCTAAAAAAGTAACCGTTACTGACTGCCACAATCTTTTTTCTTGATTTCTTATAGTGTTTCTTAAAGCCAGAAAGTTGCCATTTGAAATGACTTTAGTTTTGTGTCATGTCTGTGTTCTGCTTTTTTTCTACAAAATTAAACAACTGAATGAACATCCTCCGAGGCCGGTGATTCCATAATTTTTGTCAGGGGTTGTATGATCCAAATAATTGTTTGTTGCAGCCCTACCCATAATGATGTCACAGATCACGGTGTTCCTGCCGTCTGCTGCCACTATAAAGGAAAGTGCTGAGAGCAGCTCCGTGTTAATGTTGCCTTGGAGGGGGAGTAAGCCTGAAGAGCACAGCAAACTTATCTGGGTCAGTGGCGCGCCATGGGAAGGCATGTTTACCTTTTCTGTACCCTCCTGTGTACCGCTGGACTCTTGCACAGCTACGGCCTCATCCATACAGAAGAATACAGAATGAAATATTTAACTCATTTTATCGCAACCGAGGACAGCAATGAAAAGCAACTGGTGAGCCACGGCTGATGCAAAACTTTGCACAAACAAACAATTCCGTCAAGATGTCGGTTTAAATGTCTGTAGTTGCTATAATGACCTCATGAAGGTTGATACTGTCATTTTCCTTAAGGAAATTATTTGTGTAAGATTTTGCTGAAATATTTGTTCTAAAAAAAAAAAAAAAAAAAAGAACCCATGAAGGACTCTTGATGGCCCAGACGCAGATCTAAGAGTTAATATTAAAATTCTTCAACACGCTGGCTATATTCATGACACTTTTTTTAAGCATTCCCATCAAGTATACCATCTATCTATCTATCTATCTATATCTATCTATATATATATCTCAAGATAGAAGGTGTGTGTAAGATAGAAGGTGTGTGTAAAATTGGAAGGCAAGCCCAATAGACGAGGCTACAAACACATTTCCACACAGTTGTTGACCATAACCGAAATAAATTACTGGTATTTGATTGGTGGATTGTAAGTCATGTGGCCTTGATTATTTGTCCCATTGTATAAAAAAATCGTCCACTGTATGATATACATAATTTTTCTGGCAATTTAGTTCCATTTACAATTCACCTGGATTGCACAAGTTTCACTCTATAGACTCCACTACCTTTTCACAAACATGTGTCACCAAGCTGAATGGAAGATTCAAGGAATGAACATAATATTTACATTGCACTCAAACATTCATTGCTAGTACCATGAACAATGTATTGCAGTATTAGTATTTCAACAGCACCATGTGGTGATTATCCATATTTGTTTTTCTTTCACAGGATTCCCACCATGTCACCCATGACTTCCACCGAGATTCAAAATGGCATCACATTCAATGTAATAGATCAAGAATTTTACCATGTCACATTTTTCACAAAACCTCTCAAAGCAGTTGTACTGCAATGCATTCTTAACCACTGTATGGCACAACTGGGTTCCTTTGCAGCCTCTCAAAAGCCTCAGCGCACCACTATGCAGAAATGTCTCATGCCTGTATATAAACGCCAACGCAAATATCCATAAATGCAGCTCATCCCATATTTGCCTTTGTGAAATATATGCTCCATTAATGTAAACATTATGTTCCAATGACAACTGTCAATGTGATTTTCTTTAAACTTTCAGTATGTCAATATGCAAGCATGTTGACACATAACTTTGTTTTTACAGATCAATAATTTGCACAAAGTTTTAGAGAGATTGCAGAATCACCATTTTCCTGTTCTCCATAAAAAGCACAGCTACCTGCCTACGGTACGTGATTATAAATGACACCGTCACTGCCCTGAGCTGCTTCTCTTTATGATACATTTCACTAATGATGCCTGAACAAAAGAATATCTTATTTTAACAGGACTTTAAATCTTTTGCAGTGTGATCCAGGAGACCAGTGCGCACTCAGGAAAGGCTCCAGAATTGGGAAGTTGTGCGACTGCTCTCTGCCAAGAACATGCAACTTTTTTCTACACCGCTGTTTGTAATTATCTGTGTTTACACGCCATTAAAAGATAAAACAATCTTGACAGTATGGGGGGGGGGGGGGGGGGGGGGGGGGGGGGGGTAATGCTTGTGACCTACTTTCATAGGTCATTTACAAACTATTCCACTGTTTTCTTTTCCCTATGTGCTACAGAATAACAGACAACAATCCTGTGTGTGTTTTATTATTAGTGCTCCACATGACAATGCAGTGCTGTGTCACGTGCCTGTGTCCACTAACCTGTACGTTGGGTGCTCGCTTAGTCCACACAGATTGTTTGTGGTCTTTTGGTGTGGCAATAAACATGACGGGCAGAGATTCTCTGGAGGCCATGAAGTGATTCTTGATGTCTGTGTAGTTGGACGCTGCACGTGACAGAGAAGCCGACAACAATCAGACTTTCCATTGAAGCGCTGATGCACATAAGCAGGATGTTAAAGTATGTCTGGAGTTTAAATAGAAAGAGGTCAGATGGAATTTGTTTGTGGAACACAGAGGGAAGCATGTACATGCCTGTGAGCTGGTTGTTGAGGTTGACGATCAGCGGGTTGTTCCTCCAGTCAAAGGAAGCGAGCAGATGAAGGAAACGAAGGAAGCCCACCTGAGGACAACTGAGAAAGACTGAAAATAAGTCACATGACCTACTAAAAGAACAAAGGTAGCCAAAAAAAAAACAAAACAAAAAAAAACAAAAACAAACGTGCACTGACTCGTGATACTGATGGGACGGTGCAAATGATGAGAAAGCACAACATGCAATTACCCTGGAGGAGTAAATGGTGCAGGTTGTAGGAAGAGTGACGCCACCAGCAAGTCTGCTGCATCCTCTGTGATGTCATCACTGAAGAGTTGAGCTGCTAGCCAGCGTTTGGCCAGGCGGCAGACGGCCCCAAAACATGGGTGCTGCTGCTGCTGAAGGCTGGCGAAAAACACAGATTAAAAAAAAAATAGAAATAAAAAAAAAATGGTTAGAATGAGGAGCAAGAAAGACAAAAAGGGGCAAACAAACATTAAACAACTGTGCCTGGGGATGAAAAAGTCTGCTCCGTGTCTTCAGTTTTCTGCTCAACTGAAGAAAAGAGCTGGAAGGGAGACTGAGAGCACAACAACCACCTGTTTATGTCTGACACATACTCGTGCAAATTATTTAGTGACCCAGTGATACCAAATCATGATTCTGTGTAGCCTTAAAGAGTTAAATTATGATGACCTTTCAAGGTCAGCCAAAGTCAAAGGTCATGTGACATCATGCTTGTGCTTTTTAGTAACCATTGGTGTATCTTTAACAAGTCCTCAAAACAGCCATTCTGAACATCACTAACACATAAGCATGGATGCTTAGGAGAAAAAAAAAAAAAAAAAAAAAGACAGCAATGTGATTCATCTATAATGTTCAAGACAGGAAACGTTACCCTGAATGCTATAGGCGTTTGGAAAGCTAAGGGGGGGGGGGGATGTCTGGCCACTCAGAATTTTTTGAGAACATAAGTGCCCTGTGGTGCATTCTGGTGCATTCTTTGGACTAAATTTGGACCTGAAACAGCTGTTAAATTTCTCTTGTGATCTCATGCAGTATGGCACAACATGTGGCTTTTGAATGCATGTTGTGCATCCTGTAGGAGCATGTACAGAATACAACCCCTGGCAATAATTATGGAATCACCGGCCTCTGAGGATGTTCATTCAGTTGTTTAATTTTGTAGAAAAAAAGCAGATCACAGACATGACACAAAACTAAAGTCATTTCAAATGGCAACTTTCTGGCTTTAAGAAACACTATAAGAAATCAGGAAAAATAATTGTGGCAGTCAGTAACGGTTACTTTTTTAGACCAAGCAGAGGGAAAAAAAATATGGACTCACTCAATTCTGAGGAATAAATTATGGAATCACCCTGTAAATTTTCATCCCCAAAACTAACACCTGCATCAAATCAGATCTGCTCGTTAGTCTGCATCTAAAAAGGAGTGATCACACCTTGGAGAGCTGTTGCACCAAGTGGACTGACATGAATCATGGCTTCAACACGAGAGATGTCAATTGAAACAAAGGAGAGGATTATCAAACTCTTAAAAAAGGGTAAATCATCACGCAATGTTGCAAAAGATGTTGGTTGTTCACAGTCAGCTGTGTCTAAACTATGGACCAAATACAAACAACATGGGAAGGTTGTTAAAGGCAAACATACTGGTAGACCAAGGAAGACATCAAAGCGTCAAGACAGAAAACTTAAAGCAATATGTCTCAAAAATCGAAAATGCCGAACAAAACAAATGAGGAACGAATGGGAGGAAACTGGAGTCAACGTCTGTGACCGAACTGTAAGAAACCGCCTAAAGGAAATGGGATTTACATACAGAAAAGCTAAATGAAAGCCATCATTAACACCTAAACAGAAAAAAAACAAGGTTACAATGGGTTAAGGAAAAGCAATCGTGGACTGTGGATGACTGGATGAAAGTCATATTCAGTGATGAATCTCGAATCTGCATTGGGCAAGGTGATGATGCTGGAACTTTTGTTTGGTGCAGTTCCAATGAGATTTATAAAGATGACTGCCTGAAGAGAACATGTAAATTTCCACAGTCATTGATGATATGGGGCTGCATGTCAGGTAAAGGCACTGGGGAGATGCCTGTCATTACATCATCAATAAATGCACAAGTTTACATTGATATTTTGGACACTTTTCTTATCCCATCAATTGAAAGGATGTTTGGGGATGATGAAATCATTTTTCAAGATGATAATGCATCTTGCCATAGAGCAAAAACTGTGAAAACATTCCTTGCAAAAAGACACATAGGGTCAATGTCATGGCCTGCAAATAGTCCGGATCTTAATCCAATTGAAAATCTTTGGTGGAAGTTGAAGAAAATGGTCCATGACAAGGCTCCAACCTGCAAAGCTGATCTGGCCACAGCAATCAGAGAAATTTGGAGCCAGATTGATGAAGAGTACTGTTTGTCACTCATTAAGTCCATGCCTCAGAGACTGCAAGTTGTTATAAAAGCCAGAGGTGGTGCAACAAAATACTAGTGATGTGTTGGAGCATTCTTTTGTTTTCATGATTCCTCAGAATTGAGTGATTCCATATTTTTTTCCCTCTGCTTGGTCTAAAAAGTAACCGTTACTGACTGCCACAATTTTTTTTTCCTGATTTCTTATAGTGTTTCTTAAAGCCAGAAAGTTGCCATTTGAAATGACTTTAGTTTTGTGTCATGTCTGTGATCTGCTTTTTTTCTACAAAATTAAACAACTGAATGAACATCCTCCGAGGCCGGTGATTCCATAATTTTTGCCAGGGGTTGTATAACAACACAACAGTTTACAAATATAGCTAAATCTTCATGAAAACTTTATTTAGTTTGTTTGTGATTGGGCTCAAAGACTAGGCAATTAAAAAATCATAACTCTCAAGTAAAATGTTATAAATAACTTCATAACTGCTTTCAGACTAGGTAAAGAGATATATCATAATATACCATAATACTGAAGCCACTCGATTACTATTATTCATTCAATAATGCACAACAATAAAATGTTAAATTTGTTTAAATTAACCATCTCAGTCTGAGCCCCAACACCTCTAAGAATCTCAATGTGAATTTCTTTATTTTTTATTTTATACAGAAATGTATTTATTGATTGACATACCTTATAGTAAAAAAGCCACATATTCTTGTGTAAATTCCTGTAAATCCACTCAAAGCCACTGTGTCTTTTTCCCATGAAAAATGTCTACATTAATAAAAACTCATTTACATTCTTGTGTAAATTGATGCAGCCTAATTCCATTCAAAGCCGGTCTTTTTTCCCAATGAAAGAAAGTCTAGATTAATGAAAAAAGTCACAATCTTTTCTAAAATCCTGTTTGAACAGCACAATGTTTATTTTCCAGAGAGAAAAAAATCTTACCGTGTTTTCCTGAGGGCACAGTTCACTTTTCCTGTTTCTTTTATCTTTCAGGTGTGTTGATGAAGCCAGCAACAATTCCACGGATTCTTGTCCTTATCAGACTTTTTCAAACAAACAGTCTTTCTCGCATCTTCTCTCTGTCCGACGTCGGTCCGTGACAGAGACATGCTGCCAGGGGTTAATTCGAGCTGGATCCGGCCGGAACAGGATCCGGCACCTCTTGATTTTGACCCCCCTGTGTTCCGGGACTTATTTGGGCTGAACCGGCACCTCTCGTGAATAAAAAAAAATAAAAATATGAAAAATGTTTTAAAATGTACAGTGGTCCCTTGCTATAACGCGGTTCACCTTTCGCGACCTCGCAGTTTCACGGATTTTTTAGTCCAATTTTGCATCCTTTTTTTTTTTTTTTTTTTTTTTTACAGTGCATTGTGTTCTGCATCCTCATCAAGCAGGGAGAGTATGCACATTGTGTTATGTGTGTCTGTTTATGACTCTTCACGCCCAGAAGAAAAAAGAGCGCCAACAACTACCCATAACTGTGTTCTTCACTCGGAAAAAGACACCTGCAGCGAGTTGTGACCCAGTGGAAAAAGGCACGTCAGCAGCGCGGCGCCACGACAAAGAGGCGCGGTCAGAGGAACTGTGAAATACTGGTCAGTCACTATTAATAATTTCCTATGTGTCAAACCTCGTAGGTTGATCATTAAAATTAAATTTGTTCTAAAAGCCATCATAATTATTTATAGGAAAATGTTCTATTTTTATTTCTCAAAAAAATGTTTGGGCCTGAAAACAGGTTGGTCTTATTTTTCTACTAAGGTTTGAACTTTGAGAGTGTTTACACACGAGAGAAAAGTGAGAAAATGTTAATGCCTGTTTGAGAAAAGTGTATAAAGTGTGCAGTGAGGGGTTTCACAGCCTTAAAACGTCTATAATAATTGTAAAAAATAACGCTGACTACTCTGCGGATTTTGCTTACTGCGGGCTATTTTTAGAATGTAACTCCCGCGATAAACGAGGGATCACTGTATAAAATAAATGATACATTTTATTTAAATAACAATTCTTCATAAGTTCACGTCGTTTAGTAAAACTCAACGTTATTTGTTGCTTGGCACACAAACAAGGCCCCAACAGGAACAAAACGGAAACCTAAAAAATTTGCACGTGAGGAGCAACCGAATCAAGAGGAACAAACGAATGGTGTTTCACTTCCAAAAAAAAACATGTCTAAATGACAGATGAGTTTGATGTCCTTTTTTAAGAAAAAGGAAGAGGGAGATGCCTCAAAACGACTTAAAGCAACCGGCGATGGGGGCAGCAGCATCGCTCACCAACAGGCCAGTGCCTTGGCATCTAGCCTGGAGCAAGAAACAAGCAAGCTGGACCAAGAGGTGGGAACAGGGACAGCTAGCTTGGAATGTTCAGGGGGAGAGGAGAGGGCGGAAAGCGGAGGAGTGTGGGACGTGCAGTGAGAGGTCAGGGATGGGACGCACAACTGTTTGGACAGCAGATCAGTTCAAAGTCAAGCAGACTTACTACCCCTGGCTTATTATGGAAAGTTCTGGTTTGGGCTGCACAGTTTGTAAGAAGGTGGGGACACTGGGGCCAGAAAAGACTGGGGGGATGAAACTTGTGAAAGAGTGCGTGTCTGGTACAGTAGCATCGTCTGCTTCGGATATTAAAAAACAGCAACGCGCACTCTGGGAAAAAGTATTCGAACATGCCCGTACTAAGGCTCACCTAGCAGCTGCAAACATTCTGGAAAAAGCCAAAGCAGGCAGTATAGGGCAGTGTGTAATTAATAGTCTGTCTGAACAGATAACCACCACAGCTCGTGTATTTCGCACGGCATACAAGGAGGCTAAACGCCACCATCCCGCATATGGCTTTGAGCACGAGATTGATTGCCAAGAATTAAATGGACTGGACATGGGGAGGATTTTGCACTCAAACGTAGCGTGTGTAAACATTCAAAAACACATTTCAGAAGAAATGAAAAGAAAACTATTCGAAAAAAATAGTTCAATGCGCACCGAAACTCAGTTTAATGTTGGATGAGTCAACTAGCTTAAGTAAGAAGAGCTGTTTAATCATATATATTCGCGCTCAGTTGCCCGACATGGACAAACCCACCATTTTTACTGAGCTTGTGGAGCTAGAGGATCTAACTGCCCAAGGTATTGTCCATGCACTGCTGACTGCTCTGGAGCGCCTTCATTTGACTCAGGATTTTCTGTCTAAAACCCTCATTGGGGTAACTTGTGATGGTGCGTCTGTTATGTTGGGGCGTAAACGTGGAGTGGCGAGTCGGCTCGAGGCGATTTTTCCCAACATCACTCTGTGGCACTGCTCAGCCCACAGGCTTGAGCTCGCGGTTGCTGACGTAGTGAAAGAGATGGGCGCCGTAAACCACTTTAAAATACTGATGGACAAGTTATATGCACTGTATAGCACATCCAACAAAAACCGATTGGAGCTGAGAGCGTCTGCGGAGAGCCTAGATGTACAACTATGCAAAATAGGTCGAATTTTAGATACTAGATGGGTGGCATCAAGTTTTAGAACAGTTGACGCTGTGTGGAAGAACTACCCAGCACTTTACAAGCATTTTAAAACGGCATCAGAAGATCCCTCTCGTGATAGCATCATGAAGCAAACATACAACAGGCTTGCTATGCGCATATCTTCACATGCGTTTGTGAACAATTAAGGCATTATGTGCGACGCACTGCAAGAATTGTCTGAGCTCTCAGTCGAGCTTCAAAAAAGAGACGTTACCATCATTTCAGCACACAAGACAATTTGTCGTGAAATCAGGGTACTTGAGGCAATGTCAGATCGGCCAGGCCGCTACACTGAACTGAGGCAAAGGGGGATCGCTGAAAACTCTTTCCAAGGTGTCACACTGAATGGAGGAAAATCAAGCGACAAAACAATCGACCCCAAGCAGTTTTTCCTAACTGTGGCCAAGAACTTGGAGGACCGCATGTTATCTCAAGGAGGTCGGTTGCCAGATAAAACTGGATATAACAGGTTCATCGAGGAGTTGAAGGTGCTTTACGCACAGTATTGGCCCGATGGAGCAGATGCACTGTATGGAGAGACTGAGGTTGAATCGCTATGCCAGTGCTTCAACATTACCAACCCACGCGCAGTCATACGGGCCTACAGGGCGTACAGAGACTCGGGTGGAAACGACATGCCCGATGAACTGATGGAGTTACTTGTTGCTGTCAACAGCATTCCCATTGCAAGTGCTGAATGTGAACACGGATTTTCTCAAATGAACCTGATATGCACTCCCAATCGTGGCTCTGTGCTCATACCCACCATATCATCTTTGCTATTGCTAAATCTTGTTGGACCACCCCTGGATAAATTCAACCCTGTCCCTTACGTGAGGTCGTGGGTGGCCAAGGGACACAGAACTGCCACAGACACACGCAGTAAAACCCGAAACAGGGAGGGGGAGGAGAATCCTGACATGCTGGTGATGGAGTATTTTGAACAACTAAATGGTGAGCATACTTTGCATTTGTAGGCCGCCGTGCCAATCCTTAAATAAAAATGGAAGATTTGTGTAACCTTTTGTAAGCTCTGATTTTTTAAAATGTTTTACCCATAGACCTGTTAAGTCCCTCCTGGTGCGGACAGTTGCATCCGCCCTGCAGAGTATAACCTAAATATTGGTTAATTGTTGTCATAATAGCATTTATAAAAAGGATGTCTGAAATTGAGGCTTTTAAGTGCCACAGCTCTAGAAGTGGCCATTCACATGTTGTTTTTCTGTGCGTTCCGGGACCTGTGTCCATCTCGTCATCGGCGTGCTGTCATATGTACTTTGCGTTCCGGTACCTAATGATTTACAAATTAAGCACTGCATGCTGCACAAGTCTTTTAAAAACTTTAGTGCTCTAAAGGTTTGCGATGTCCACATGCTACATTTACCTAAAACTTCATGCAGGAGACACACAGCGTCGCCGCAGCAACCAACCAGTCTCACTTTACGACAACTGTCGCAACAGCCAGGCTTTTTTTCTCCGATTGTCCGCGGACTTCTGCGGTCTCATAAAACTTGCACGATGTCGTTAAAAAAAAAGAACACTTTGCGATAGGCATTTTAAAAACTCAGTTACACTCAGTGATTACAGAGTAAAACACTAACACCCCCCCGGCCCCATGATGAAATCCGCGGAATTTCGCGGATCCACAGATTTTTCACAGCCCTGCATTTCTTTTAGAGGGCAAGAATTTACAAAAAGACGGAAAACCGTCCAAAGACGGCGAATAAGCATCCCTGCATAAGCACTGGGCCAAAATTTTTATCTTGACCTGTCAATTTGGCTTTGAACAATTTCCCCCCCAACCCCAAAAAAATCAAATCACTTTATCTGTGGCTGACTCCCAAATCATCCCACCAAGTGTGATTCACACTGGATCAAGCTTAACGGTATACGTGAGACAAATGATGCAGAATGGTTTCACGCTTTTGTGGTATTATCCAAGGTCCATTTACTATCAAGAGGGTGCAAAAACTGAGTGCAAAGCTGGGTGTAGATGGGTTACTGTGTTAATTATACATGGGTGTGTGGAAATGCAAACATAATATCCACTGATCAGTGGAGGACCTGCCTGTCCCTTTAAACTGGACTGCACCAGGGACACAGTGCTGTGGTATCAAGAAAGAGGACACGAGCAAAAGATTTAATGCATAAAAGAATTGGGACCAACCCATGAGAGCGCAACCGACAGTAGCACTCAAAGCTCCCTGAGGCTGAAGCAGCAAAGTGAAGTTTTGTATTTTCCATGTATGCTTAAATTTATTTAAGTTTTCATTTTCAATTCACTATCCGTGTGTGTTCCAGCATACGCCGTGCACCCAGAAAGTATTCACAGCATTTCACTTTTTCCAAGTTACAGCCTTATTCCAAAATGGACTAAATTTTTCCCACAAAATTCTACTCACAACACCCCATAATAACAACATGAAAATAAAGTTTTTTTGTTTGTTTTTTGCAAATTTGTTAAAAATAAAAAACTAAGAAGTCACATATACGTAAGTATTCACACCATTTGCTCAATACTTTACTGATGGACCTTTGGCAGCAACTACAGCCTCAAGTCTTCTTGAATATGATGCCACAAGCTTGGTGCACCCATCTTTGGGCAGTTTTGTCCATTCATCTTTGCAGCACCTCTCAAGCTCCATCAAGTTGGATGGGGAGTGTCGGTGCACAGCCATTTTCAGATCTCTCCAGAGATGTTCAATTGGATTCAGGTCTGAGCTCTGGCTGGGCCATTCAAGGACCTTCACAGAGTTGTCCTGAAGCGACTCCTCTGATATCTTGGCTGTGTGCTTAGGGTCACTGTCCTGCTCAAAGATTTACCGTCACCACAGTCTGAGGTCAAAAGCGCTCTGGAACAGGTCTTCATTCAGGATGTCTCTGTACATTGTTGCATTCATCTTTCCCTCAATCCCGACTAGTTTCCCAGTTCCTGCTGCTGAAAAACATCCCACAGCATGATGCTGTCACCACCATGCTTCACTGTAGGGATGGTGCCTGGTTTCCTCCAAACATGTTGCCTGGCATTCACACCAAAGAGTTCAATCTTTGTCTCAAACCAGAGAATTTTGTTTCTCATGGTCTGAGAGTCCTTCAGGTGCCTTTTGACAAGCTTCCGTCTGGCAGCTCTGCCATACAGGCCTGATTGGTAGACTTCTGCAGAGATAGTTGTCCTTCTGGAAGGTTCTTCTCTCCCCACAGAGGAATGCTGGAGCTCTGACAGAGTGACCATCGAGTTCTTGGTCATCTCCCTGACTAAGACCCTTCTCCCCCAATCGCTCAGTTCAAAAAGGTGGCCAGCTCTAGGAAGAGTCCTGGTGGATCCCAACATCTTCCATTTACAGATGATGGAGGCCACTGTGCTCAATGGGACCTTCAAAGCAGCAGAAATGTTTCTGTACCCTTCCCCAGATTTGTGCTTCGAGACAATCCTGTCTCGGCCATCTACAGACAATTCCTTAGACTTCATGCTTGGTTTGTGCTCTGACATGCACTGTCAACTTTGTGACCTTATATGTAGACTGGTGTGTACCTTTCCAAATCATGTCCAATCAACTGAATTTACCCCAGGTGGACTCCAAATAAGCTGTCGAATGATCTCAAAGATGATCAGTGGAAACAGGATGCACCTGAGCTCAAGGCTGTGAATACTTGTATACATGTGATATCTTAGTCTTTAAGTTTTAAAAAATTTGCAGATTTAAAAAAAAAAAATTGTGTGTAGAATTTGGAGGGGAAAAAAAATCTATTTCATCCATTTTGGAATAAAGCTGTAACATAAAAAATGTGGAAAAAGTGAAGTGCTGTGAATACTTTCTGGATGTAATGGCGCTTGTGTTTGGTACAGAAAATACAATACCTCATATGCGGTACAACACACGTTTATACAAAGGTGTATACAACTCTTCTTACCTATACAAACAAACTAACAACTTAATGTGCGTGTGTTTTAAACTTTACCCATGTAAGGTGCTGGTGAGCAGAGGCCTGTGTACAGTGGCCACCTCCAAAGCCTGAGCCTCGTCATTGTCTCTTACAATCAGAAGCCCCTCTGCATTTATACTCTCCCTCAGCACCTGGGGTTCACGATGGTATGCCACCTGGATGCGGAATAGCAAACCATCCTGGCCATACATGCAAAGGAAGGAAGACAGCGTAAACGACAAGGCCTTGAGAGTGCATAGCTCTGCCAATGTCTAACATTCCTCTACTTGTCTGTGCTTAACTGAGCTGAAATGCAGCTGCAAGCACTCAGGTGTAACAGCACTTGCAGCTGCTACACCTGAGTGCAAATAATATGGAAATGAATGGGAGACATGATAAAAATTAGGGATGTCCCGATCCAATCACGTGATCGGAAATCGGGCCCGATCACGTGGTTTCAGACCTGATCGAAATCGGACGTTGCATCCTGATCAGGAATCCGATATAGATTTTATCCTCATTATTTTGATCAGCACTATTTCAAGCTCATTATTGCAGATTAATGGTCCTTTCACGTGTCGGAAGCATCAGAGGATTGAGACGCGTTGCTTTTTAGAGGCGTCAGAAGCGTCGCTTCAGCTCGGCTTTTGACGCAACCCTTCTGATGACAGCGCGCATTGCCGCTTGTCAGCAGGCTGACACGGTCAAAGTTCAACCCAATCTTTTTTTCTTTAATTGAACAAAAGAAAAAACACAAGTTCAACTGGACATTCTTGCACAGAAATGGGAACAAGAGTTGCGCAGTGAATTTGGGAAGAAGAGATGGAATTGTAACTCGGACTGAGGTGGGGGGAGTTACGTGCGCAAAGTTTCTTTCGTAGAACTGCTGTTTGTGTGTTTACGCGCTCAGCCTGACGCCTCGATGGAATGGCAAGAGGATGATGGACACTTTCCCACCGAAACTCTTGCTCAGTCATCCTTCCATGCGCAGCAGGACCCGGTGCTGACCAAGTCCTCAGGACGACGATCTGTCATCTGACTAACAAAAAGAAAAAAAAAAAAAAAAAAAAAATTGTCCTGTGATCATTTGTCTGCAAAACGGAGCGAGAGATGGTGTGCACGAGCGACGTGCGCACTCATCACATTTAGGAGCGTGTCTTAAAGAGCTTCCGTCTTCATTCACAGTCACTGCACTGCTCTGAACTTGTTGAACACTGATAAAGCATCAGAGGGGTACACTGAGGACTGTCAGGATGCAAATGTAAGTTGTTTTTTTTTCTTTTACTTTTCAAGTTGACTTTTGAACTTTCGACGCTCTGAGCTGTGACGTAGCTTCGCGCGGTCCAATAGGAACGATGTGTCGGGCCAAAACACGGAAGACTAGTGGCAGAAACCACTGATCTGTACAAATGGTAAATGGACTGCATTTATATAGCGCTTTTCCATCAGGCGGGGATTTGAACCACAGATCAGTGCAGAAACCATGTGTCTGAAGAAAAATCCTTGTTGTTGTTTGTTACCTCAAAATTTCTGATTACTGTTTAAAAAAGTTTAGAACACTTGTAATTAAAATAGCTAAATCAACAAATGTTCTTGAGAAACCTTTCATCTGTAAATTAAAACCACCTGTTATTTCAGATTAGATAATTTCTTGTTTAACATACGGAACCTTGGACATTTTATTTTTAAACAAATAAAATCACATGGAAATTTGTAAATTTTTTAAGTCTGGTAGATTATTACTTGATTGTTCAAGCTACCTCAAGGAGAAGTGCATTGTTTAAGTGATAAATAATAAAATAAGGTGATTAAAATGAAATTATTATATATTTAGCATTTGTTGATTGTTCATTCAGTTTTTTAAAGTATCGGACTGGGACTCGGTATCGGCAGATACTCAAAATCAGATGACTCGGAATCGGATCGGGGCCAAAAAAAAAAAAACCTGATCGGGACATCCCTAATAAAAATATTAAAAATTATTCTTGAGCTGCATCTGGCTCAAAACAATCAACTCTTCCTTGGCCCAAGGTCTACACAGTGGATTTTATTTCTTGCTGTTACATGTATGCATTGCCTCTAACTGGCAATGCACAGAAAGAATTATGGGTAACACAAAAAGTGCAGAAGCTTTTAGAAACACTGATGTGCAGCTCTCAACATCATCATAGTTCTGGTGAATGTGGTCAGGTGACAGCCTGATACAAACACACACACACACACACAAAAGGCAGATGGAGCAGTGTGACCTTTTCATTAAGGACAGAAAAATGTAGACAAATCTAAGCAAACAAGAAGCCCAGGTAACTTGTTATTCTTTATGATGTATTGTCATGTGAAGGACAACATCCTATACTAACATGGTGGAAACAGTTTTCACTCTGGGCTTCCTGGGCTACAACTGTAATGCAGCTTTCACACCGGGCGCGACGCAAGCGACAGCAGCGACAGGTTGCCATGTAATCCCTATGGAAGGACGCGTTGTGGCACCACGCCACACAGCGCGATGCGATGGACGTGAATGAAGCGATGCGAGTGAAGCGATTGGCGCGTTTGTGGCGCGATATTGCATCGCGTCACGTCGCCCTCCTCCCCAAGTTGAAAAATCTGAACTTTTTCGTCTTGTCGCGTCGCGATGACCAATCAGGGACTGAATATGTGGTGATGTGGAGATGTCTGGAGTTTGACCGAGTTGGATGTGAACATGTCCTGTCTCTGGTAGCCAGCCTGTGAGCAGGACTTATGTCCCTTTTGTCCTTTATTTCACAATTATGACAGAGTTTGAGGGAAGAGCAAGGAGCAGCCCCACAGCAAGGGGAGCGGAGTTTTTTTTTACGTGCACGCACGAGCAAATCGTCCGTGAAGATTATTTTATTTATTATCTACACAGATGTATAATAAAGCAAATGGTGACTGGTTTCTAAACACAATTATGACACACTTTTTGGAGCGAGCAGCAGCCCCACAGCAGGGGGAGCGGAGGTTTTTTTGTTTTACACGTGCGTGCGCGAACGAATTGTCCGTGAAGATTATTTTATTTAAACTACACAGATGTATAATAAAGCAAATGGTGACTGGTTTCTAAACACAATTATGACAGAGTTTTTTGTAGAAGAGCGAGGAGCAGCCCCACAGCAAGCAGTGGAGGTTTTTTTGGGGTTTTTTTGTTTTTAAATTGTGTACATGTGCACAGGTGAACGGGACAGGAGGTCCTCAAACTGGGCCCTGCAGAGACAGAAGGACCGCTGAAAGCGGCCATCATCCAGACGCAGCTCCTGCAGTAAATAATGATACGCCCTGAATTGGGAACGTCTCATGATGTTTGTCAGCTTTCCACAACGACTCGCTATGTGTGATCAAGGTCCGTCATGTTAACCTGACGGACAACGGGAGCCGGCGAGCGGAATGGAAGCTCTTCCTATTTGATGACGCACTGGGGCGAATTTTCACAGCGAAAGCAGAGTGACACACCGGGCGATGGTGGCGTGTCAGTCGCCATGCGACTGATGCAAATTTGTGGCATCTGGTCACGCCCAGTGTGAACGTGGCATAAAGACAACCATCTCCAAACGTTAGTCGAAACACTAATGTGCATCAGCATGGAAGTAAAAACAAAACAACATCATTATCATCATAGCCAATGAAATTAAAAACAAGAACACAAACAGTACACATAAAATAACCAAAAAAAAAAGATGTGTTTGAGTTTGGCCTTCAACATTTCACAGGACTTGACTGCCTGACCTCAAACAATACGTGAAAGTTCTACCTTCTGTCGTCTTTCTCTTAAACTTATGAATGCAAATATGCAGTTTTTAAAAAACCTGCCATCTGCTTGGTGGAGTTAACTATACCTTCCAGACATCCAGGTGTGTGGGACACGGTCTGCATGTGTAGTCGTGATGCTTCTTTAACAACTCTCCCAGGCGAATGTGGAAAGCAGCGCGAATGTGGCGGATAGCGAGTTGATCAAGAGGCCACTTCCCACTTCCCTCCATGTGACAGATCACTACAAGACGTGTGGCAGAGTATCAAATTAGACTTTTATATTAAATATCTTCAACTGTAACTCACTGGTTTCAACACAGTGCAGGATGTATTTCAGCCTTGACATAATTTCAACAGGCTGGAAAACAAACAAACAAACAAAACAATTATTGTGGAACTTGCTGGCAGACGGGCTGACCTGTGATTGGAGTAATGTAAGCAGGACATGGTTTGCTTTCCTTTGGCAGCAAGGCGTGTGAACCCTTTTCCCTGTCAAAGAAGGAATAGTCCAGCCTGAGGGGCAGAGGTGGAAACACCTGAAAAGCAAAGAAATGTCAGAGCTGCTGGAATAGCTGCAGTCCACCATATTACCATCACCACAATAAACAGGAATGCAAGAACTACTCATTCAAGAGCTGCACTGCAGTCATATGAATAAAATGCACCAAATGCCTCTTAACCTGCTACTGTTAATGAAAATACATTATGACTTTCCACTTCCTTTGCCTTATACACACATTATGTCTGTGGTTCTCAAACTGTCAGACAACTCAAACAATTCTATATTCCACTTGACCTGGAAAGACAAAGAATTGCCTGGTTTTACCTGGGTGTATCGGAGTGCAGGGTGGGCTCCTTGCACTGAAGTGATCGATAGAGGAAGACCTTCCAGCCTCCACAGCTTTCTGCTCAGGTCATCGTAGGACTGAACCACCAGTAAACTGCCCTCCTCTCCAGTACTGGGTACCTGAAGGGTTTCATGCATAAAATGGATTCACACTTACTTTGGAGAGCAACTAAAGGTGAAACTGCAACGCTCTGGTCACCATAGCAAGCAAATCCAGCTTTTACACTTTAATGTGGGTACTATAATTTTCAGCATAATACAAGTTTTGTAATAACTAAAGTCTGCAGTAACATGAAAATTCTACCATATCATCTATCTCCTCCTGCCCACCACCACCAACAGTAACTTTCTATCATACAAACTCAGTAAAGCACATACCTTCAGCAAGGCATGACAGTGGCCTTTATTTTAAATTAAGTCCCAAAATAAATTCCAATCAGTAATCCAGAGTGATGCACCGGCCTTGATACATAAAATAGATCCAAATTATTTAGTGGATATGGACCAAAGCGCACCTCAGGATCAACAATCACAAGTCCTAAACAAACAGTCAACTTTTATCATGGCCCCTCACCTTTAATTCTGAATGCTAACCTGTGATGCTGATCACACATTTGAGTTAACTCTGTAATCCAGATCACACATCCTTGGTCTTAATCTTAGGTTCTGACCAATCATCTCTGATCATGTGCCGAACCTTTAAACCTGACTGCTGATCTTTGATCTTGATCACTGAATTTTAAACCTGAAGCCTCATCTTTGATCCAGATTACAGACCTTTGATACCAACTGCTGAAATTAGATCTTGTTTGCAGATTGCTTTGATACAAAGATCAGCATTAAGGACTAAAATCAGTATCTTTCTTCCATCCAGATCTCTAAAAAAACATAATTCCTCTTCCTCAGACCACGCCTCAAACCTCCAATAACTTGTTAAAATTTGTTCATTCATCTTTCCGTAATCCTTTTAATAAGAAAACAGATGATGGTGATGACATAGCCTACTCAAGATTTTTTTTTTTTAACTAAAACAGAAAAATGGCCGACTAATTTACCCGCAACAGGAAAAAAAAAAAAAAAAAAAAAAAAAAAAACTTGAATAGGGCAGCGCAGTTTTGTCTGAACCCTGTGTGATACACAAGATTTGACCACTTATGGGGACAGCCAGTGTCACCGACCGAGCAGTCCCCCCCTAAAAATCAGCCCAGCCTGCCTTCACTGTGCATGCTTCATTAACCGCGGTTCATGGATTATCACCTCGTTTCTGCTTCAAACTGCACTCCAGTCATCATCTATCTCAGTGACAGATATCTGAAGCTTTGGTACAACAATCATTTCCATATAAATTCAGCATTATTTCATCATAAAAGACGGAGGAAGTGATCAGAGCGCCGCGGCTACACGAGCTGCTAGCTGATGCGTTCACTGTGCGTCTGTCATTTCAAAACATCACAGAGTATCGCCTCATTTTTGCTTAAAACTGACTAAGAGGTTTTACTTTGTCATGTGATAGTTAATAATCACATTAATCCATGTGATTGCTTTGGGTGAAAAGACTCCGTCTCAGACGAGCTGCTGAGGTTCAAAATGTCACATGCGCAGTGGAGGCAGGGCGGACCAATTTTTAGGGGCAGTCCATTCGGTCTGTGCAATATACATACACATCATAACTTCACACGGACAAATGGTGTACTGTACTTGTTTTTGGCTGCAATCACTGAAGTAGTCGCGAAAAGTGTTTTTTTTGGGGGGGGGGGTTCCCAGTGGAAAAGGGACGACAAAGCGAATGGGAGACATTGTGTCCGTAAGTGTTAGCCTACACAGCTAACCAGAGTAGCTCTGTTCTCTCGCCTGCAAAACCGCCTCGACAAATTTGAGCTCCGGGTCATAAACAAACCGCAACACATATCCACTTTCTCACTGCATCGTCGCTTTTTCCTTTGCATTTTCATTTTCATTACATGTAATTTTCCCAAAAACCCATAGAAAATGCCATTTTTTTTCCCCCAGAAGTAGAGAAATTACATCATATGCATCATACTTTACCCCTTTAGTGCCTGCCCTCAAACAAGACTGCGGTGCTCATTTGATTTCACCCGTCATTCTCCTACTATCAAGAGCATGAAAGCAAAAGGTTATGATATCTGTATGACAACACCAAATAACTGGCATTGCTGTTCATTTTATGCTTTTTTTGTTTTTGCTCTGGTTGAATTTTGAAGAATGCTGTATGCTCTTAATGTTATGCTGCCATGTGCTACACTGCAACTGAAGTTAAAAAAAAGCTCTGGCATTTACCTCACTTTTCATTTTGATGACATCATCGACCTTCGCCCCAACATATCGTATGCAGGACTCCGAGATATCCGCGTGTCTGACAAAAAAAAAAAAAAATTTGAGTTGAGATGGGTGCAATGCTGTTACATGTTAAACATAGTGTAAACAGACTGTCGCAACCTTGAAACTCATCAAGGTCACCCAGAAGAAAGACCTCACAACGTGTCCACGTTGAATCTTTCAAAAAGTTAAAAGGTTTTGAATGAGCAAGCAATAACACAGCTGGAGAAAAGCATGCATTGCTCTCCTGTATAGTTTCTTAAGTGTCAGCTGATTTCATTGTATGGGGGGGGGCAGCTCTGTGAAGTACAGGTAATATTTTTCAGTTTGGGCTGAGATGAAACCAGGGAGAAAAAAAAACAAGTCCAATTTTTTGTCATTCATTTCAAAAACTTTTTTTTAGTTTATTCAAGACTTATTACATATAAACTGTAATAAGTCTGAAAGTCAGCATTTTCAGCAATGACCTGTGGCTTTCCCTCCTTGTGGAGGGTGTCAATGAGTGTCTTCTGGACAACTGTCAAGTAAGCAATCTTCAAAATGAATGTGGCTGCATGTACTGAATCAGACAGATTCATATACTCATACTGCATAAATAGTAAGTTATTCAAGTCTCAAGAGCATAACTTATTCAACAGTACTTGGACAATACAGCTTTAGAAAAAAACTGAACGAGTTTTAAACAGGCAATCATTTGTTTTGACACTAATTTTCATGTCACAGTAGACAGGACATACAGCAAAGGAGACATCTGAAACTCTAGAAGAACTAAAGCTTGGTGTTAAATGTTGAGATGAGATAAACAAAGTGTAATATTTGCTTGCAATACAACAGAAGATGGTTGTGATGGACAAAGGCAAGAACAACATAGTAAAGCTAATGGTGGGGTAACCTTATTAAACAACCGTCTGGATGGTATCAAATACAGGAGCCAGCACAACTTGCAAAATATGGGAACATACATGCACTGGCCACTTTATTAGGTACACCTGTTCAATTACTTGTTAACACACATTTATTGTCCACAATGTGGATATTTATAAGATGAATCCATAAATCCAGCTCGGATTAATGTCATGTCATGCTATAAAAAATGTAATACATTACCACTGCAAACAACCTCGTAAGTTATCTTACACACAGTGCACAAACGTACACAAACCACTGATCACAGTGACCCACTGCAAAACCAAGAGAACACTCCTGGGTATTGACTCTACATGATCCTCACTTCATTTAAAGTTTTAACATCACTTTCGCACAAAGGATTTTATTTTTATTTCTTCTGATTCTTATTACTACGGTCGTGTGGTTTAACGCACACTAGGTGGCGATACTGCACCTTTGCGTACATTAACGCTAACCATTTAACAGAAAAGAAGAAGACTAACCGCAAACAAATAAATCCGAGCTGGATTTATGGATTCGTCTTCCAAACGTCTTTTTTTGTTGTGGGATTCCGCGGTGAAGCCGTTTAAGCAGGTTTTTCTCTCACTTTCCTCACAGATTCCCGTGAGTCGCTGCTTCTTGCAGCTCTCGGTGTCGCGCTAAAGCTGGAGCTGTGCGGAATCATGAAGATGAAGCGGACGCGGAGGAAGCGGAGCTCCGTGTGGGGCTGCTTCCAACAAGAAGGGGACTTCGTGCGCTGCATGAAATGCGACGCTAAGCTGAAATACTGCGGTAGAGCCACCAGCTCCATGATTTACCACATGAGCAGGCACCCGGCTGAGGACGACGAGAAGCCTCCGCTCTTCTCGGCTCCGTGCCCGGAGGAGGAGGAGAGCCCGGGCGCCAACCCGGACCTCCTGCAGGTGGCTAACATGCTCCCGGCCGTTAGCGCGCCGCCCCCCGCCGAGCAGCGCGTCTCCGACTGCGGGGAGAAGAGGCGCCTGAAGCGGAGCTCCGTGTGGGACATCTTCGTCAGGGTGAACGACGAGGCGCACTGCACCATGTGCGACACCAAGCTGAAGTACAGGAGCAGCACCACCAGCATGATGTACCACATCAAAAACAAGCACCCCTACACCATGCCCCACGAAGGCCTGGCCACCCACGCGGAGGTGACGGAGCTCATCTCCAGGATGATAGAGAAGGACATGCTTCCCATCACCGTGGTGGACGGTGATGGCTTCCGGGAGCTGCTCAGCTACACTGTGCATAATTATAAAATGCCATCGGTGGGTGACATCACTCGTCTCATTGAGAGCCACTTTCAAGAGAAGATCGCGGAGCTCAGTGTGAAAGTGGGAACCGCTGAGAAACTGGCCCTCAGCGCTGACTGCTGGTCTGTGCTCCCATCTCAGTCCTACATTACAGTGTCATGCGCCTTCATTACCGAGGAGTGGCAGGGGGTGACGGCTGTGCTGCAGACACACAAAGTGTCAGTTGATGGCCACACAGAGGCTGCTGTCTTCACAGAGTCCCTGCTCAACACCGTGGAGATGTGGGGTATTGCTGGGAAAGTGACTGCATGTGTTCACAACTACATGCATGACATTATGCAGCTCCACACCTGCACCCAGGTCCCCTGGGACTATGCTACTTGTTTCGCCAGGACCTTGCAGTTGGCTGTCAGCGATGGGCTGAGTGATGACTTGCTCAGGGTCATTGTTGCTGCAGGTAAACTAGTGGAACACTTCAACCACAACATGTTGGCAAGCGAGGCTCTGGTGATGAAGCAGGCCCACATGTGCCTGCCACAGCACAAGCTCATCAAGTCCAGCAAAGGCAGGTGGGACACGATTTACGACATGTTTGAACGGCTGCTTGAGCAACGATGGGCGATTAAAGCTGTGCTGTCTGACCGCATGGTCACCAACAGACATGAAGCGCAAATGCTTGAGATTGAAGATGATTACTGGCAAGTTATTGAAAACTTCACACCTGTGCTGGCAACTCTGAAAGGAGCGATAACAGTCATAGCTGCCGATACGGTGTCCATCTCAAACATCTATCCAATCTCGTTCAGCCTCATTCAAACTCACCTTGTGCCAAAAGAACATGATGTCGAACAAGTCGTCAACTTCAAGCTGAGAGTTCAGAAGTCACTTAAAAATCACATGGAGGTACGCATTAAATGTAAACATTATCAAATGGAGCATCAAATAAAATGTTAGGACATAACATTAGTAGAATGTGTCCTTAAAAGTAAGACGATTCATTCAGATGAATGTTAAGGCACACATTCTCTGCCAAGGATGAAACTAGCAAGTGACAAATCTGTTAATTATTTAAATGAGTCATCAATAGATGACACAGTGTCGCTGTTGAGAATTTAACAATTGTATTAATGATTTTCAAGATGACAATACAATGCTTATTTCTATGACTGTTCATAACACAAACATTTAATTTAAAGACCCTTCACTGCAGAAACTTACAGTGTTAGTTTTATGAATGACAATTAGCAAAACAATTATTTTGCATTTGCAGGCCATTTTCTTACTACTCCACATATTCATTTCTTTTCCCTTTTGACAGGTTGACTCAAATCACCTGGCCTCCAAACCAGCACTGATTGCGTCGATGCTGGACCCTCGTCACAAACATCTCAGCTTCTTGACACCATCAGGGAGACTGGCTGCAAAGGTTAAACTGCATGAACTGGTTTCCAAATTGGACATGGTAACTGCAATTGTGGGCACCAAAGATGAAAAGCAAGAGATGCTGATCACGCCCGATGTTAGCCATGTTGTGATGCCATCACAAATCAGGGGTGACACCAAAAATACCATGATGTTGCTCCTTGGAGACAACTACAGTTCCTCTTATGGCACAGACTCCGAGGCTCAAGTAGATTACTATTTGAGAGACATTTCACCTTCGTTAGAAGTTAACCCTCTTGATTGGTGGAGGGTAAATGGCCCAAGATTTCCCAGACTGGCCACTCTGGCAAAATACTACCTGTGCATACCTGGAGTGTCACTGCCGTGTTTGTTGTCAGAGGCTGGACAAACCTTTGCCACACTACGTACAAGACTGAGCCCAGAGCATGTTGACATGATGATCTTTCTTAATAGAAATGCATAATGTACAGCCTGACAGGATGCAGAAGAACGCCGATCTCCAATTCAAATATGTAGAACATGGGCCGTAACACGGTTGAACAGCGTGCAGGTTACTCTAAGTGAATGACTGAATTGGAATAGAGTCAGAAGGGGTGGGACACAACAACAAGGTTCCAATAGAATGCCTTGTGCCGTTGAGCTTAAATTGTTTTAACTACTGGTTCCATTGCTCAAAGCTGACAATGTTCTTCTCAATAGAAGCTGAAGTCCATAACCAGCACTACATTTAAACATTTCCCTGGAAATAAATATAACTAGAGTGTTGCCTGTGGGGATCCATGGGCTCTAGATTGGGTAGTGTTTATAAAATAGATAAATGACATTTTTCAAGGGTGGTAATAAATTATGCAAAGTTTCTATAATGAGTTGGAAAGGCATGAGTCCAGAATGTTTTTAGAACCTTAGACCTCAACAACTTTTAGAAGAACTCAACCCTTTTATTTCCTGTTAATTGCATAGTTTTTGTTAATTTACTGTCTTAATGTATTTATAAATTGTTTAGGTTCTTGTTGTCGTATACACACAATTATTATCAGTATTATTATTATTTTATTACTTCGATTTTGTCATTAGATTTTTAAATGGACCACAATGTAAATAAGTGTTTTCACTTTGTGTTATCCCTGTATTTTTTTTTAAACATATTTACAATTATATTATGTACTTGCATTGAACTTACTAAATAAAAGCACGCACGTACGTACTCATGCTTTTAATATAGCTATAGCTGATTTACCACCCGCTGCTAGAACAGCATGCGAGTCCAGAATGTAGTTAGCAATGTTAGCTAATATCCATAGCTTGTCCAAAAATATTAATCCCATCAATGTTCTGTTTTGGCAACATTCATCCTTGACCCAAAATACATGTGCATACCAAATGGCAAATGTCAGCTCTTCTCAGTTTCTCAGTGATCGAAGTTACATGC
Source organism: Thalassophryne amazonica (assembly GCF_902500255.1). Lineage (NCBI taxonomy): Eukaryota > Metazoa > Chordata > Actinopteri > Batrachoidiformes > Batrachoididae > Thalassophryne > Thalassophryne amazonica. The sequence goes on from NC_047107.1 coordinate 42,608,296, forward strand.
ACGCAGAGTTTTTGTTTTCTCCATATTCTGCCACAAGCAGGTGCTTCTAATTTTAGACACAAACACAGATGGTGGTGGAAGACAAACACAATACACTTCTCACTTATGATACCAGCAACAAATCCAAACTAACTAAAATGACTAAACCAACTGAACTAAAGAAATGCAATAAATCAGTAATACCAACAACACTGTTAAACTAACATGAACCACAATAACATTTAAAAGCCCAAACTCCCATGATGCATTGCAGCACAGCATCCATTGTTTACTGGTTAGCTAAAATTGCTAATTTATCCAACAGTATTTGTCCGATCAACTTTCCATTTTCGTAGCATTCATCCTTGACCATAAGCATACAAAACAGCAAATGTCAGCTCTCCCCAGTTTCTGCATGATCAAAGCAATATGCACACACACAGAGGCCACTTGGCTATTATACAAATAATGAAAGTTTATGAGTTCAATGGTATGAATATTTCATGAGGTGAAAGATGGAATGTACCATTCAACAAGGCGATTCAACTGGTGGGTGGTGGTCGCAGCGTGCAATAGTATAAAATGTATGGAACCAAATTTGCACGGTAAATAGAACCAATTTGCACACTAAATGCACCGCAACAAAAATGGGACAAATAATCCATGTCACGTGACATACAAAGCACCAATTAAATGACAAGGATACACTCAGACGTTATATAGTATAATATAGATTAGGGTTCACTTAAGAGTCAAGAAACTCCAGTGTAGCAGTTGGGTGGGGAGCGGGCCCAGTCCATTTGCGAATAAAATCGTTCAGGAACGCGCAGTTGTCATCGATTATTATGAAGTGTGATTAATAGTAGAGCGGTTAAGGCCAACTTTTCACAAGAATCGTTCAGTTTTTGAAGAAAGCATGAAACTTTGCACAGGGATACTATGGAACCTAAGGATCATGAAAAAAAATAGACCTCAAAAAATTGTGCCCCCTGGTGGCTGCCATATTGAATTTTAAAATGACCACTGAAATTGACCAATTTTTTATATTATTTCAATTTATGATATGCAAAGGACAGTAATTACAGCATCTATCACTGTTTTCAATATCGGGGTATATTTCAATGAAGTTCTGAATCTAGTCATATGGCAGCCATATTGAATTTCAAGATGGCTGCCTTGTTTTTTACTTTTCTTTGGTTATCTTAAAAATGACAGTAATGCAGGGAAAGAAGTTGATCAAAGTTTAGTATTTTTGGTTCTAAAATCAGTAAATATCAATGAAAGTCAACCTCAAAGGGTCTTGAGGTTCTTATACCAGTGTTATGTAATAATAAAAACACCTATATGGATGCTATGGCACTGTTTTATGCTGCCAAGCTGCCCAATACATCAGAGATTACAGTTAAGACAGTGCTAAATTTCCAAAGCAAAAGTGCAACTTCAAATCCTATTTAAATTCTTTATCTCTTGTTTACTTAATAATGCTTATCTTAAATATCTATCTAAAAATACTTGCACCCAGCTGTGCAAATGCAATGGGGAGTGTTACGATGGATAAGCTTCTGACACTGATCAGACACATGCCAGCAGGGCAACTTTTAATAAACTTGCTGGACATTTGGCTGACTTATATAGAGTCAATGATTTGTCACATAATATGAAACATATGTCAGTGAATGGAATAGTAAAAAGTATATGTGAAATAATGATTAATAGTGCAAAACAAACATTTAAACTAAAAGTGAAGTCAAAAAAGAAATATACTAACCAGGTAAAGGCAAAATGGTTTAACAGAGTGTAAGCAAATAAGACACTATCGAAGAGCTAAAAGAGCACATCTTAAGCACAACACTTTGCAGAGCTCACAATTCCTAAAACATAAATGTAAACAATATAGAGCAATTTTAAATAAAGCTCGAAGTAGTTATTCAAGGCAATTTAACAATGACCTTGTGTCTCTTAAATCCAAAAACCCTAGTCTTTTCTGGAAGAAACTTAACCAAGGGGATAAAAATAGGAAACAATGCCCCATTCCAATTGAGGCCTTGTTTGAATACTTTAAAGAGTCATCTGATCAAACTGAATCAGTAAATAATTTCACAGACTGACATCGATTGTGATACAGTTGACAATAGTATATTAAAGATTTTACTGAGGATGAAATTAAAAAGGCAATACAAAAATTGAAGACAGGAAAGGCAGCTGGAGTAGATAGAGTAATCAATGAATATATAAAAAGTACAATGGATTTCACAGACTGACATCGATTGTGATACAGTTGACAATAGTATATTAAAGATTTTACTGAGGATGAAATTAAAAAGGCAATACAAAAATTGAAGACAGGAAAGGCAGCTGGAGTAGATAGAGTAATCAATGAATATATAAAAAGTACAATGGATATATTTGTGCCTATTTATGTTACTTTATTTAATATGATTTTGAAAACTGGCATTGTTCCTGAAGATTGGCTTTTGGGCCTAATTGTTCCTATATATAAAAAGAAGGGGGATGAAAACAATTGCAACAATTACAGAGGAATTACATTGTTGAGTTGTCTTGGAAAATTATTTACAAATGTGCTTAATGATCGACTGTATAATTCTTGTGAAAATACTTCTGTCTTGAAGAAAAACCAGGCAGGGTTTAGAAAAAATTACTCCACTGTTGATCATATTTTCTTACTGAAACAAGTCATTGATTTGTTTTGCTTTAAGAGAAAGAGGTTGTACTGTGTTTTTATAGATTACAGCAAGGCTTTTGACACAGTATGGCGCAATGCATTATGGAACAAATTAGTTAAAGAAAAAATTAATGACGACACTATTGTTATGGCTACATCAAAAGCAGGGCTATAAAAAGCCATTGATCATATGTGTGAGTATTGTAACAAGTGGAGGTTAAAAATGAATAGCAACAAAACAAAAACAACAGTATTTGGCAACAGAAAAACTAATAATAAAAATCTCAGTTTTATGTGTAATGGAAATAATTTGGAAATTGTACATTGTTTCAAATACCTGGGACTGACTTTAAATTATAATGGATCATTTAAGTTGGCCATCAAAGAGTTGCATGATTCTGCCTCAAGGGCAATGTTTGCTTTGCTTACGAAATGTAGAAACCTCAAATTGCCACTAGATGTCACCCTTGATTTATTTGACAAGTTAGTAATGCCAGTTATGTTATATGCATGTGAAGTTTGGGGTTATGGAAAATTTGATATTTTAGAAAAAATGCACATTCGATTTCTTAAATACATTCTGAAAGTTAGAATATCTACATGCAACAACTTGGTTTATGGTGAGCTCGGCAGATTCCCCATCCACATAGCTGTAAAAAAGAGAATTATTGGGTATTGGGGGAGATTGATAGTAAATAATAACAAACTAGTACAACATATGTATCAATATTTGTACCAACAGTTCTGTGAGGGTGTTTTCATGTCCACGTGGCTGCAGGAGGTTAAGAACACCCTGGATGAATGTGGTCTGTCCTACGTGTGGTCCTCACAGTCTTTTAGTAGTGTTCAGTGGCTTAAGTTAACTGTGGAACGGATTTTAAAGGACCAGTATGTACAAAAATGGAAAAGCCAATTACGGGAAATGACATCGTGTGACGTTTACGTTGAACTAAAAAAATAATTCAAATTAGAAAAGTACCTATTGTGTGAAAACCTCAAATATAGGCAGGCCATTTGTAACCTGAGAACTAATAACACTAGGATTCCCAAGGTCACTGGCAGATACAAAGGCCTGGACAGATCACTGAGGACTTGTAACCTTTGTAATAGCGGTTCTGTGGGAGATGAATTCCATGTCTTGTTTGTTTGTACACATCATGAGGTCAAGAGACTAAGAGAAAAATATATTCCTGCTTTTTATAGAGAGTGTCCGTCTAAACATAAGTTTGTGTTACTGTTTCAATCTGAAAACAGGAAAATAATTTGTAAACTTGGTGCCTATTTGAAAGGGGTTCTGGATTTGTATTGAATTTTGATTTCTAGTGTTTTCCTTTTGCCAAAGTATGAATTTGTTTTTGTTTGTGCTCCATACCATGGAATTGGTTATGACCAATCTATCTATTAAATTGAAACTGAAATTGAATTGAAATGGACAAAAACGTTCATATATGTTTTTAAAGCACTAAACATTTACTGATGCAACTTTAAATCATTCTGTTTGAAAAAAAAAAACAAAAAACTGAATATTCAAGTTTGCTGTAACAAAGACAGCATAAAAATCTCCAGTTTTTGCATTGTGCTTTTTAAATAATCTGTTTTGTTCTGTTACAGATCTACACATGTTTAATTATAATAAATCAGCTGTTTGTTATAATCTTAATTTTTTTATTTTTTTTTTATAAATTTGGGTCAATAATATCAGTTTGTGCAGGTAATTCCTTGTAAATAACACACTTTATAATGAAGTATCCCAGGAGCGATACAGATTATTCCACTATGGCTAAAATAATTCAACTGAAATGTGGAACTGGCATTAGCTGGATATGGCTAATACGAACCATATCTTTTGGCCTTGTTTATATTCATTTGGCAGCCCACCCATCTATTTTACCTTTAAAGTTGCCATAGTGCATGGACATGTTTGAACTAGATTTCTACCTCCAGGATTTAAACATAGATCTTTATTACCAGTTACTTAATTTGAAAGGTAATTCTCTGATGTATACTCAACATATATGGCACTGTATGCTAAGTAGGATGCATGGAAAAATAGAAGAAAAATATTTTGACAATAGAGTGAAATATGGCAGCCATCTTGAAATCCAGTATGAAAAACATCTAGTAGATGAATTGTGAATGAAACTATTGCAATCACTACTTCATAGATACAAAGGCCTGAGGCTTGAATTTTGAATTTGTCACTAAAATAGCAGAGATAATCAATACTTAATTTTAATTGCAGCCATTTTGGAATCCAATATGGCCGGCATCAGGCAATTAATGTAATAGGTTAACTGGATTCCTCATTACTTATGGGTAACTTTTACAATTACGCTTCCATCTTTACAGAGGACTGATATTTTTCATAATCTTTATTTTAATGGTGGCCATCTTGGAATCCAATATGGCCTCCATCTCACAAAGTTGAAAATGAGTCCACTGGATTCCATGACCCCAAAAACATGGGTAAATATTTTGGAATTGTGCTTTTATCTGCCTTAATCTAAAAGTAAATGGCAAAAATATGTTGAAAATAATGGCCATTTTTTAATCCAATATTGCAGCCACCAGGGGGCGTGATTTTTTGGGGGTCTATTTTTTTCATGATCCCTAGGTCCTGTAGTATCACTGTGCCAAGTTTCATGCTTTCTTCAAAAACTGAACGATTTCTGCCTTAACCACTCCACTATAAATCCAGGTTTCAACATTTACTGGACAGGAAGACACACTTGTTACTGATAGACTGCTTTAGCCTGGAGCTGGTCTGCTTAGCACTTGCTTGTATGCCACAGCATGTTGTGAGCACTGTACAAGATAGTGTTACTATCAAAGACTGTTTGTTGTAAACAGACAAGTCACTCTGCCTTGACTGTGCAAATGTCAACACTGATTAAAAATGCTGCTGCCCCCCCAAAACAAATCATGAAATGACAGATATTGTCCTATTCTTAAATCGTGATTAAATGCAAGAATTCATTGTCCAGCCAAATTTGCATAATAACTTGAACAGGTTCAGCTTGGTGGCAGTGCTGCACATTTTGTATTTGTCCCTGAGCTAATCAGAGCTGTTGATTAGCTGAACACATCTGACTGAGCTGTCTTCTCTGATTAGTTCAGGGACAAATACAAAATGTGCAGCAAATCAGGTTTGGGAAACACTGAGCTACAATAAATTGCAAAATGAAGTTAACATAAGTGTGTAAACACTTGGTGAAAACAGATGTTATATGCAGTGACCAAGCATGCCCAAACATCTTAAGTGGCTTTCCTGTAACTCATGTACTTTGGGATTTTGTCCACTTTCCCAAGGATTTAGCCACTTTCAAATTTACTGGTCCCATCCAGATTTTAATCACTATGTTTGTGTGTGTTGGGGGTGGCAAGCACCTCGACTAGTACATTTTCAGGATTTCAGTTGAACTGCACCACTCACTTGTCAGATCCTAGTGAAACACTGTAAATGTATAACTATGTGCTTATTTTCAGCTACTACAGGTTATGGCTGCATAATAAAAATCACATGCATTCCATACCCATGTGGTTTCAGGGATCGCCCACAGAACAGTGAAATATAATCTGGTGAGCCATACTCCCAAAAATTGCATTGCCAATGACTAGCCGTACAGTGTATCCAGAGAGTATTCACAGCGCTTCACGTTTTCCACATTTTCATGTTAGGTGATTTTCCCACCTACTTGTCATCAGGCCGTATTTGGAGCAGCCGAGTCCTCACCACCAGTCAGGAAATGTTTTCGTTTGTTTTTCGTTCCCCCCCCCCCCCCCCCCCAGAGCCCTAGGTACATTTTAGATTAACAGGAAAATACTCAAGATACCTTTTTTTTTTTTTTTTCTGTGGTCGGCAAGAAAATTAAAAGCCGAGTTGTGCGTCACAGGGTTTGCTCTGAGCCCTGCAGCACAGTATCTGCCCAGACATATTCCTCTGGCTCACCATTGAATTTCTAGCCTCTGCATGGTTCATTCTGGCCAACCCTAATGCATACAAGCCTCAACAAAATACCCATTTTGTCTCTTGGTAAGCACAGAAAACATACATACAGCTGTAGCAGGTGAGTGATGATCTGTTTGGGGACTAATCGTTTCTGGAATGCGCTCTCTCCATCCCAGAGCACAGCCTCAGTGATTGCACCGTCCTGGAAACGGCGCAGCTCAGAGCGCGAGCCCCACAGCTGGCGAAACTCGGCTGCCTAGAGAGAGAGAAAAAAAAAAGCGCTTGTAAATGTTAAAAATATCCATCTTTCTACAAGTTAAAAAAAGGCTGCTCCTTTGGCACCATGATGATACTTTTTGTGTGGGAGACGACCACACAAAACGTATGTGAGTTAGCTGTTCTGAACCAACAGTGCTTCAGTCTCAAGATTTTTTCAGGACATTTTACTACTAGCAAAAGTAGCCCTAGCTCTTCCCTCCCCACAGTGTGTGCAGGGGCCTTCTTTACTTTGGATGGTCATGTGAGTTTGTGTGTGGGTGTTTCTATCTTCCTCATTCACCATGAGTTCTGAGGAAACATCGTTTGTTAGACTCCCTAGAATATGACTGTGGTGAAGGTAGACTCATCGACCTAGAAAAAAAAAAACCCTGATTGGTGGTGGATTGTCAGTGTTCACACCCACGATGGGTGCACAACCAGGGTTTGATTTTAGCGGTTACCCGGGAACCCGTGGCACCCTACTTTGGGGGCGGGCACACAACTCTTTAGACTTGCATTCCCGACTGGAATCCACCTTTTTTATTTCATAACTGTACAGAAATCTATCAAATGTGGACAAAATTTGCGCAGAATTTGACTTTGAGACCGACACATACACAAAACGTCATCAAAAAATGTTCTTCTCTGTTTGTAATGCCGCGTTTTATTATACACAGATCAAATGGAGCGTTTTTGAGGGAAGAGCGAACAGCAGCCAGCGGAGAGTTTTTTATATTTCTCTACGTGCGCGCGCGAGCAAATCATCCGTGAAGATTATTTTATTTATTAACTACACAGATGTATAATAAAAGCAAATGGTGACTGGTTTATAAACACAATTATGACAGTTTTTGAGGGAAGAGCTGCCTTAGATTCTGAGCTTAATTCTGATTCTGAGGAAGAACACCTTGAAGTGCTGCAGAGAATGGCAGATGACCATGATGACTGCTAATAGATTTTCTGTAATCACAACAAGTTTAATCAACACTCATGGCAGCCATGATTGTTAATGGGCTGGATGTTTAATAAAACATTGGTAGCTGAGATGACCCCATGCCAATCTGCCTGTGCATATTGGCATGGGGTCATCTCAGCTTCTGACAAGGTTAGAAAATTTCAAAATTTCAGAAAATATTACTCCAAAAACACTAAAATTCCCTTCCATAATTTCATCCTGTCTGATGAAGGGCGAGGCCCGAAACGTCACCTTTGGTGTGTTATTAAAGGCTTGTTTGGGAGCTAACTGGCTGTGCGGATCTCTTTCGTTTTTTGTTCTTCCATAATTTCACCCCAAATCTGCCCCAGATATCACCAGAATGCACAATTTGCATCCTTTTATATCAAAATTTTGTGGGGGGCATGCCCCAGACCCTCCTAGTTGCTTTGCCGCTATGCTGCGTAGCGGTAGGTTTGGTACCAATCTTTTCTGAGGGGCACCAAACTTTTCAGATTTTGGTGCCCTTAAGGCACACAACTATTTATTCTAAAAGGCAAACCCTGTGCACAACTGCGCACACACAGATAAACTGAAAACAAGGACACTGCAGTAATTTAACATGTTCATAACTGACCCCAACTGCCTTTGCTGCAGGCTGCAGATGTGTTAATGAGGTTCTTCCACAGACGTCATGTCCTTATTGCGCCCACAGTTTGTGTGCGTCTCGTAACAATTCAGTATTTAGGAGAAAAAGTCACCAAGTATGTCCTCTGTGCAAGCTATACTAAATCAAATAACACAAAGCAATAAATCACTGAGTTTTGACTGGTTTGCTGGATTCAGAGTGTGAAGATAAAATTTGTGTCTTAAACAAGGAGAAAATGATAATCATGACAGGCTCATCACATTTCTGCTGATAGGGTGGTCACATTGAAAATATTATCGCATATGGGTCGGGGTCCAGACCCTGTTTTTGTTGGAGAACACACCTGAATTTCAAATGAAACACACCAGTAGATTTTGGTATACATCAGTGAATGTGATCATGCATACAGGATCAGTTCTTTCTATATTCTAGGTAGGGTGAGGATGTGTGTTACAAGCAGTTTTTGACTCCAGAAATTTGGTTCACTGCTCAAAGCAGTCACTGTACCCGTGGGCGATATTTAACCTTACAAATAGGGGGCAGTGTGCATGAGTATTTAACATTTCTTGTTAACAGTCAGACTTCATTTTATGTCTACGTGGTCTGTGCTTGAGTGTTTTATCTACTACATGTTCCAAATAAAAGATCCAAATGTCAGTTCAAATAATGTATTTATGGTACACATTAAGTACTGTTTTTTTTAATACTATGCTTGATGTGCTCCAGAAGCAACAGTACTCCACCCAACAAGTAAAACAGCATTTCGGTAATTTTAATATTTGGGCCCAGAATATAGAATTGTCATCCACACTATATTGTTGGCAAACAGTGATCAGCGATTAAATTTTCAGTGATTAAACACAAAATCAAATTAGAAATCTGCACAGTCCCCCACAGGTGCCAATGCTTTTCCCTAAATTAGCAGGAGGTGGTAATGGTAGAAAATATATATTTTTTTCAAATATGCTTACATCCACTTCAGAGATTGTGCATTGTGTAATTTGGGAGATATTTCATATAGGAAGTGGGTGTCTACCATGACAAAAAAAACCCCACCCCATGCAAAAAAGAAAACTGCAATATATACTGTAATTGTAACATCTTTCGAAATATCAGAATGTAATTGTTTTGACTTCATTATTAGTTTTGATGAACCCTGCATTGAACACAACATTCAAGTTTATGATATATAATGCTCCTGACTTGGTAGTACTTGTTTTAGAGAAGTCACAAAAGCTACACAGTACTGATATTATTACAGTGATCATGCAATTACACATGTAATTTCAAGTCACAGCATGGCAAGTTGGAGTAAATCAAGTGTCATGGCCAAGCCAAAAACAAGATCTCAGGCTAAAGAATTTGATAAAACCTTTGACAATGGTTTATGTTTTTGAAGAGCATGGCCTCCTCCTAAGTTCTGTTATTCACACAGTGTTACTGAAATAAAACCTTTGTGAAAGAATTATGTTTATAAAGTTTTTGAAGAGCATGGACAAACTTTACACATAGCGGAATAGCCAGATAATTGAAAATAGACCATGCTTTGTTACATTCAAGGGGTGGGGGTTATTTTCAAGATATAGGATTAATTTTGATGCCAAAATGCTGGTATTAATATTGTGAATCATTTCCCAAGTGGATGTATTGAAATTCTGACTTGTGATTTTACCACCTCCTGCTAATACAACCCCTGGCAATAATTATGGAATCACTGGCCTCGGAGGATGTTCATTCAGTTGTTTAATTTTGTAGAAAAAAAAGCAGATCACAGACATGACACAAAACTAAAGTCATTTCAAATGGCAACTTTCTGGCTTTAAGAAACACTATAAGAAATCAGGAAAAATAATTGTGGCAGTCAGTAACGGTTACTTTTTTAGACCAAGCAGAGGGAAAAAAATATGGACTCACTCAATTCTGAGGAATAAATTATGGAATCACCCTGTAAATTTTCATTCCCAAAACTAACACCTGCATCAAATCAGATCTGCTCGTTAGTCTGCATCTAAAAAGGAGTGATCACACCTTGGAGACCTGTTGCACCAAGTGGACTGACATGAATCATGGCTCCAACACGAGAGATGTCAATTGAAACAAAGGAGAGGATTATCAAACTCTTAAAAGAGGGTAAATCATCACGCAATGTTGCAAAAGATGTTGGTTGTTCACAGTCAGCTGTGTCTAAACTCTGGACCAAATACAAACAACATGGGAAGATTGTTAAAGGCAAACTTACTGGTAGACCAAGGAAGACATCAAAGTGTCAAGACAGAAAACTTAAAGCAATATGTCTCAAAAATCAAAAATGCACAACAAAACAAATGAACGAATGGGAGGAAACTGGAGTCAACGTCTGTGACCGAACTGTAAGAAACCGCCTAAAGGAAATGGGATTTACATACAGAAAAGCTAAACGAAAGCCATCATTAACACCTAAACAGAAAAAAGGTTACAATGGGCTAAGGAAAAGCAATCGTGGACTGTGGATGACTGGATGAAAGTCATATTCAGTGATGAATCTCGAATCTGCATTGGGCAAGGTGATGATGCTGGAACTTTTGTTTGGTGCCATTCCAATGAGATTTATAAAGATGACTGCCTGAAGAGAACATTTAAATTTCCACAGTGATTGATGATATGGGGCTGCATGTCAGGTAAAGGCACTGGGGAGAAGGCTGTCATTACATCATCAATAAATGCACAAGTTTACATTTATATTTTGGACACTTTTCTTATCCCATCAATTGAAAGGATGTTTGGGGATGATGAATTTTTCAAGATGATAATGCATCTTGCCATAGAGCAAAAACTGTGAAAACATTTCTTGCAAAAAGACACATAGGGTCAATGTCATGGCCTGCAAATAGTCCGGATCTTAATCCAATTGAAAATCTTTGGTGGAAGTTGAAGAAAATGGTCCATGACAAGGCTCCAACCTGCAAAGCTTATCTGGCAACAGCAATCAGAGAAAGTTGGAGCCAGATTGATGAAGAGTACTGTTTGTCACTCATTAAGTCCATACCTCAGGGACTGCAAGCTGTTATAAAAGCCAGAGGTGGTGCAACAAAATACTAGTGATGTGCTGGAGCGTTCTTTTGTTTTTCATGATTCCACAATTTTTTCCTCAGAATTGAGTGAGTCCATATTTTTTTCCCTCTGTTTTGTCTAAAAAAGTAACCGTTACTGACTGCCACAATTTTTTTTCTTGATTTCTTATAGTGTTTCTTAAAGCCAGAAAGTTGCCATTTGAAATGACTTTAGTTTTGTGTCATGTCTGTGATCTGCTTTTTTTCTACAAAATTAAACAACTGAATGAACATCCTCCAAGGCCGGTGATTCCATAATTTTTGCCAGGGGTTGTACGACTCCCCCTGTCCAGGATGCCTGACTCTCACACACACACTCACTCTCTATGATTAACAACCCATGATACCACATGAAGACACACCCTTGTTATATGTTAGCATACTGCTTAGAAAATGACAATATAAATAATATGAATTTATATTTATTGTGTAAGAAAATGACTGTAAACCCCAACTAATGCAACTCAGTTTTCTGACAAACTGCAGACCACCACATAAAATAAGTCACCACTGAAAAGAAATTTGGTGGTTCCAGTCAAACATGCAGTCAGTGCATGCTCTTCTTGCCAGATAACCCACTGATCCATGAGTTCAGTGGGTCATCTGACAAGTCACATTCAAGGATTTGTGCTCATATTCATGATGAAATGAGATAGGAGATGCATTTTTAATGTTTAAGTTCACAATTCATCTCAAGTTAGGTCATATGTTCATTATTACATGTAGGGACAAGTTCTTAGCAAACACACCAAGTCAACACCAGGTGGCACTGTTATCTACAATTGGCACTCCACAACTACAGTCTGACATGTTTGGAATAAATATTTTATATGGATCAAATTGTACAGTTCTAAATTTAGTCTTTAAATCTGTGTGTGTGTGTGTGTGTGTGTGTTATGCCTCATGATGACATTAGGTCATGCTGGACTCATGCAAGACAGACGGGTTTAACACTCACCAGTGAAACACATGAACAGACACCTTTCTGGCACTTTGGCATTGCTTTCATGTATGATAATGTAAAATGGCCTCATTCTACTCACTGTAAAAATAAAAGATGAAACACACAGAAGAGACTGGAGATGTTACCTTGGGGCTATCTGCAGGTGGACCTCTTTCCAGCACAGAAGCTGCCAGCTCTGGATTTAAGAGCAAACCGAAACAGAGAGGGGGTTGAGTTTTGTGTTTTGGGGCATCACTCTCCACTGACCACTGTGAAAACACACATTCGACAAATTCAGTTTCTGGAACACGAACAATTATGCACAGGGATATGAGCTTTTGTTTTCTAAGTTCCTTGTGAACTGGTTCAGTGATTATTACCAACAGAGATTAATCTTCAGTTTACCACTTACGAGATGTACAGATTTCCAAAGAAAGACTATCTACATTATAGGTTTAGTGAGTGAAAAAACAAAACAAAACACCTTACAGAACATAAATTTGGTTGGTACACAATAACATGACCATAGTTCATAAATGGAGTGACAAAATGCAAACATTCCACAGAATTGAATTCACTTACTTTAATACAAACTTTTAAAGTAATAAGCACACCTTTAGTTATATACCTTCATGTACTGTCCTGTTTTATCTCAATTTCCTTCATTTGAAGGAAGTTCCTAACTTATGTGCCAATTATTAAACAGCGAAGTTACAGTAAAAGTATATATGCATCACTACAAAGTTATTAATTAAAAAATAAAGTGCAGTCATTGCCATCAACAGGAATGGGTGAATGTAACCCATGAAGCTGCACAAACTTCATTTATGGGGGAAGAAGAAAAAAAAAGAATGTCACCCATCGCCAATGTGTGATACCCGACTGTTTACATTATCAGCTACAAAATAAATAAATAAAAAAAATTGTGTCCCAGTGTCAGGTGTAAGTGGTGATAAAAATAATGTGGTAAAACACGGAGTGACTGGGAAATTTTTGAACCTACAGTGCATCCGGAAAGTATTCACAGTGCTTCACTTTTTCCACATTATTTTATGTAACAGCCTTATTCCAAATTGGATGAAATTCATTTTTCCCCTCAAAATTCTACTCACAACACCCCATAATAACAATATGAAAAAAGTTTCTTTTTTTTGACAAATGTATCAAAAAAAAAAAACTAAGAAATCACATGTACATAAGTATTCAAACTCTTTGCTCAATACTTTGTTGATGCACCTTTGGCAGCAATTACAGCCTCAAGTCTTCTTGAATATGATGCCACAAGCTTAGTCCACCTATCTTTGGGCAGTTTTGCCGATTCCTCTTTGCAGAACCTCTTAATCTCCATCACGCTGGATGGAGAGCATCAGTTCACAGCCATTTTCAGATCTATCCAGAGATGTTCAATTGGATTCAGGTCTGAGCTCTGGCTGGGCCACTCAAGGATATTCACAGAGTTGTCCTGAAGCCACTCCACGATATCGTGGCTGTGTGCTTAGTTAGGGACATTGTCCTGCTGAAAGATGAACAGTCACCCCAGTCTGAGGTCAAGAGCACTCTGGAGCAGGTTTTCATCCAGGATGTCTCTGTATATTGCTGCATTAATCTTTCCCTCAATCCTGACTTGTCTCCCAGTTCCTGCCACTGACCAACATCCCCACAGCATGATGCTGCCTGGTTTCCTCCAAACATCACGCCAAAGAGTTCAATCTTCATCTCACCAGACCAGAGAATTTTGTTTCTCATGGTCTGATAGTCCTGCAGGTGGCTTTTGGCAAACTTCAGGTGGGCTGCCATATGCCATATGCTTGGTTTGTGCTCTGACATGCACTGTCAACTGTGGGACCTTATATGTAAACAGGTGTGTGTCTTTCCATATCATGTCCAATCAACTAAATTCACCCCAGGTGGACTCCAACTAAACTACAGAAACATCTCAAGGATGATCAGTGGTAAAAGGATGCACCTGAGCTCAACTTTGAGCTTCATGGTAAAGGCCGTGAATACTTATGTACATGTGATTTCTTAGTTTTTTATTTTTAATAAATTTGCAAAAATCTAAAAGAAACTTTTTCCAATTGTCATCATGAGGTACTGTGTGTATAATTTTGAGGAAACAATTTTTTTTATCCATTTTGGAATAAAACTGTAACCTAACAAAATGTAGAAAAAGTAAAGTGCTGTGAATATTTTCTGGACGCACCGTATTTAAGAAATCTGTGATGTCTGGCGACATCATCCAAAACAGTTAATAGCTGGATATAATTTGTGCAGATCAGGGTAATATTTTGCAAAAGGTGACAGTGGAAACCCGGGTACAATATGTAGTAATTGGGATTTCCACTGTGGTGCATGACACTCTTATTTTATTTTAAGCCTCCTTTGTCTCTGCATCATAAATCCTATGAAAAACTTGTGCTTCTCAACAGATGGCAGATAAGGGAGAAGTAAACAGATACATTTTAGTTTCATGGAAAAGTATGGGAATACTGCAGGAGTAGCGTTGTGCACATGCACACAAACACTCATGGAGCCGCCCCAGCCACAACCGTGGCTGGGGCGGCTGTGAACGAGGTTAGCAACGGGGAGGGTTGGGGTGCGGCTACCGGACCTGTGGTGGTGGAGGCTACTGGTGAGAATTGTTTTTGTAATCAATAGTGGCCATACTGAGCCACGACAGTTGGCATGGCACCACCCAGGAAAACAGATAAACTCGAGGAAGATATAGAGGAGATAAAGACCTCATTAAACCATATATCAAAAGACATGTCTAATCTAGACAAACTGATGGTGGAAATTAAAGAACTCCAAAATCTGGTTAAAGAGAAGGACAAGATCATTAAGAAACTTGAGCAACATGTAGATGAACTTGAACAATTTACTAGAAAAGATGACGTTATAATATCTGGACTAGAAACAAGGCATCGGACATATGCAAGGGTGGTGGATTCTGGTGGAGCCAGTGGGGAGGATGCACCACCTGAAGAAAGACAATCATTGGAACAACAAGTTACAAACTTTTTATATCAAAAAGGTGTTGTCATCCATCAAGACACAATATCAGACTGTTATACTATTCCAACTAAAGATAGAAAAAATAAACTATCTAACATTGTTATACGATTTACAAGCAGAAAATATAAATATGAGTTATTAAGACAGGCAAATGATGTCATAGAAATTGTAACAGTGGAACTTGTACATGAAACATCTAAGAATATTTTAATTAGTTGTGTATACAGAGCACCAGATTCTTGTGTTGTGAAATTTACAGATAAAATAATTGAATTATTCCATCAAATTAAAAACAAAACGCTTTTTATGTGTGGGGACTTTAATATTAACATAGAAAGCTCCAGCTGCCAAAGATTAAGTGATTTTGTGAATACAATGTATAGTTTGGGGTTATTCCCCTTGATAACAAAACCAACCAGAATTACATCGCAAAGTGCAACGGTAATTGATAATATATTTACAAACAGAACAGATGAAATTATCAAGAATGGGATCTTCATGACAGATATTAGCGACCATTTACCAATTTTTTCAATATTTAAATATAAAAATAGGTACAACAAAAAAACTGATATAAACTTTAAAAGAGATAAGTCAGTAAAAGCCTTAGAGGCATTAAAATATGACCTTAAAAATCAAAACTGGGAAGAAGTTTATGTCAGTGATGTTAATGTAGCATATAACTCATTTATGAAAATATTGATGAAATCATACAATAAAAATTGTAAATTAATTGAAATTAGTAAGAAAAGAGTAAATAAACCATGGTTGGCAAAGGGAATAAAAAATGCTTGTGCAAAGAAAAACTATTTATACAGGTGCTTTTTAAAATTGCAAACAAAGGAATCAGAACATAAATACAAAAAATATAAAAATAAACTATTAACAATAATTAGGAAACAAAAAAAAGATTATTACAGTGAAAAACTAAATAAGAGTAAAGATAATATGAGGGTAACATGGGGAATTATAAAAAGTGTGATTGATAGTGATGGAACGAAAGAAACTATTCCAAATTACTTTGTTAAGGAAAATAAAGAGATATATGATATAAAAGAAGTTGCAAATGGGTTTAATGATTATTTTTCAAATGTAGGGTCAAGTCTGGTGGGAAATAAACCAATAATAGAAGATAAATTATGTACATTGGTAAATACGGTCAATAGTATTTTCCTGGACAATGTGGAAAAAGATGAAATAAGAAATATTGTAAAAAACTGTGTAAGCAAAAGATCAACTGACCATGAAGATTTAGACATGATGACTGTAAAAAGTATAATAGAAATTGTTATTGAACCATTTACTTATATTTGTAATCTGTCTCTGTCAACTGGGGTTTTTCCAGATGAAATGAAAATTGCTAAGGTAGTCCCATTATATAAAAATGGAGACAAACATAATTTTTCTAATTACAGGCCAGTATCATTGCTTCCACAGTTTTCTAAAATTATGGAAAAAGTTTTTGTAACAAGATTGGATAAATTTATTGAGAAACATCATATTTTAAATAATGCTCAGTATGGATTCAGAACAAAACATTCGACAGCTATGGCAATTATGGAACTAATAGAGAAAATATCAACAACAATAGATAATAAGGATTATTTTGTAAGTATTTTTATTGACCTGAAAAAGGCTTTTGATGTTATAGACCACTCAAGATTGCTCCACAAGTTACAACAATATGGAATAAGAGGTGTTGCACATCAGTGGGTAAAAAGCTACTTAGAAAATAGAAAACAGTTTGTTCAGATAAATAATACCAAATCAGAATTGTGTAACATTATTTATGGAGTACCACAAGGATCGGTACTTGGACCCAAACTGTTTATTTTGTATATCAATGATTTTGTGAATGTATCCAATGTGCTTGGCAGCATTTTATTTGCTGATGATACAACGCTGTTTTACTCTGGATCAGATATACAGGAAGTAGCACAAGTGATAAATACAGAGTTGGAAAAAGTTAAACATTGGTTTGATATAAACAGATTGTCACTAAATATTAATAAGACAAATTTCATATTGTTTAATGATAGAGCAAAAGAAAATAATGTGTCATTACAAATAGATGGAATGGATATACAAAGGGTAAAAGAAATGAAATTTTTAGGAGTCATGATTGATGAAGATCTTACATGGAAGTCACACATAAATTACATAAAAGGAAAAATAGCGAAAGCCATTGCTGTTTTGCATAAAGTAAAATATTCATTAAATAGTTATGGTTTATTAACATTGTACAATTCATTGATTGTCCCATATTTAACTTACTGTGTAGAAATCTGGGGATCAACATATACAACCTATATACAACCTTTATTTATTTTGCAGAAAAGAGCTTTAAAAGTGATTAGTAACAGTGGTTTTAGAGATCCATCTAATCCATTGTTTAAGTATAGGGTACTTAAATTTCATGATTTAGTTGATTTGAAAATATTACAAACGATGTACCAAGTTAATAAAAATACTTTACCAACAAACATTCAAAATATGTTTGAAAAAAGAGCAAGTAGTTATAAATTGAAAGGAATAGAAGTCTTTAAAAAACCAAGATTTAGAACCAAAGTAAAGGAAAGGAGTATTGCAGTAAATGGTGTCAAATTATGGAACAATCTTAATAAAGAAATTAAAGAATTAAGGTCACTTAAATTATTTAAAAAACATATTAAATTAGATGTATTAAGTAAGTATGAAACTATGAAGTAAGTCAGTGGGCTGCAAGAAAGTCAAAAAAAAAAAGTAAACTGTTAATAATGTTTGGAGTGTCTTAAGTTTAAATATAACCTGTCAGTGATGTAATCTATTAATTAATGGTCATAATTATGAAATGGGTCAGTGGTATGTGACAAGTTAAAGAAATGCAATCTGTTAAATAATGTTGACTATGATGCTGTATATTGAAAGATTGTATTGTTAAAAGGGGCAGAAATCATAAGACTTGTTCTTCTTTCTGCTCCTTTTCATTCTGGTATTGTGGTGCTTTTGTTTTTTGCTTTTCTGTTTTTCTTTTAAATGAATGAAATAAATATTAAAAAGAAAGAAAGAAAAAGAGTAGGAGTTGTACATACTGCGGTGTATTCGGGAATGTCAGCAGTTACAGTAGTTTGTAAGAAATCACGTAATAGCAGGAAATATGAATTTTGCCTGTTATAATAAATCTGTCCAGATTTCCTCAATTCTGGAATCTGGATGCAAATTGGGGTCAAAAATCGGCAATGGGGGCCCGGCTGAAGGCAAAGGGGGTACTGTTCAAATGCCTGGTAATATAGTTGGCTTGTCTACTTCCATGTGGTCAGAGCTACTTGAAGATCCAGTCTGTCCTTTCACATCTCTGCTACCCTCTGCTGAGGTTTGTTTGCCACAATGTGGCCATAAATGCAAATTTCCCAAGTTCAGGACTAATAAATTAAAATATCCCTTCATATCACCCATTTTCAGGCTTCTGCATAATTTCTCAGTCTTGTCCAATGTAGCCACATACTTCTTCCATCTGTGATTTTCTTCAGTGTTTACAAAACAAAATACACCTAAGGACAACAGACTGACTGAATGGAAACCTCACTCACCTCGGGGTCAGGGGCGAGAGAGTGGGTGAGGAGACGGATCCTTTGCCCCAGTCCTCGCTGGAGCAGTGAAAGGAGAGCACAGAGTGCAGTCTGGACATAGTTTCCACTGTGGTCCATCAGCTCATTCAGCAGATTCAGTTTCTTACAGGTGGACTGTAGATTCACCAGATCACATAACCTGAGGGTGAGGATAAATGAGAGAATGTAAAAGCATTCTGAAAGAAAATCAATTATTTTTATGCAAGACAGCAGAACAGTCTGTAGAGTTCCCCCTTTACTGCCTGCCACAGAAACATGTTAATGATTATGTTTTAGACCATCTCTAACAGAACAATTTAGCTGATTTGTGTTGAGGAAATGTTAGTATACAGACGATGCTCCCTCTGACAGTACAGAACAGAACATGAGGTGGTTGTAATAATATGTGAACACAATGGTTGATAAAAACAGCCATACTGGAAGACATGGTCACTTGTCCTTATCATGGGTTTGGGGGTCATGAGGAGACACGGGAACCCATCCAGCGTAGGATCGTCCCAGAACTGCATTGACACAGATGCCTCATGCTGCACCTGAAACCCAGTTGGAAATTTGTTAGACCTTGTTAAAATTCAACAATAAAAATGATTCCATTTCAAAGTCACACAATATTATAACATATACCTGCTTATAGGTACAAGCAGTCATGTTGGCACACATATTGAGGTGTCCAGAGGGGTCAACAAACACAACCTGGAAAGCGCTGTGAAACTCGTCAAGAGATGGCTGCAGAGTGAAGAAAACAACAGTATATTTAGAAGTAAAGGACAACAGTTAAGAGGCTAGTTTACTCTTTTGCACTTAGCAAGGATCACTCACAGCTGTCGAGTCAGGATTTTTAGCGAGGCTAATTCCATTCACGGTGAGGTCTGTCGAAACTGAGGATTATAATGATAGGACATATGGGATACAAGAACAAAAGGCACCAGAATTTCCCAATATCCTACTCTCTTCAGTAATATGCAAATGTGTGAACAGAGTGCCTTCAAAATCTAACCAGCTTATCTACTGCCCAGGAGGTATCTAAGCTACAAGTATCAAGTGTGTGCCTATTATTATGATTATTCGTATTAAGTTATGTTCTCAACATTGTTTCCACAGACACAGAGATACTAGCATGATGGCACAATGCAGGGTTTTCCCCAAGTCTACGATGGTGATCTGGTGGTTAAGTACACTATGACTTTCACATTAAGACTCTTGGCTACACAGCTTCAGGTATTTAAAATGTACGGTATGAAATGTTCAGGAAAGAACGCCTCCAGATTTGGTCTGGTGGTCCCATGTAACAGTGGAGAAACCCCTACATGTTCAAAGTGGTGGGACATTAAAATTAAACTATGATATAGGGAGAGCTGATCTTTTAAAATAAATTTAAAAAATAATAAACTACAAGTCCAACTATAGTTAATTACACTACTTTGTAAAACCTCTGCTTATTTTGAAATTTGCCTACCTAAGAAGTTCAGAGCGTTTCGTAGCAACTGATAAGCCGTCATGGTGTTACTGATTCTGTGAGTACTCAGAAGATAAGCCAACAGCATTGAAGCCAGGAAGCCGTTAAAACAACCTGTACCCTGTCAAAAATCAATCAATCAATCAATAGAAGGTAGATAAAGAATTAACTGTGACTGCAATAAGCATGATCTTTCAGGATCCCTCCCACTGTTTTTTACCTGGTCAAGCTCCCTCTGTCGGAGCCAGACTTTTAGCAAAGCTACACCATCAGCAAAAGCTGAGCATTGGGAGCTGACAGCAGAAAGAAACTGGAGGTGAGCCCTGGGTAGCAAGTCTCCCAGAAGAGAGCTGTTATAATGTGGAGTGGGAGGTTCACTGTTGTCTGCAAAAAAAAAAAAAAATGTAATCACATATTAAATAAAAATCATACTTATGCTCCTGAATAAGTGAAATCCTGAATATACAAGTCAGAGAATAATAGCCATGTCTGTAACCAGTCAGACAGTGACAATTATTTTAATTCTGTACGCCACCACAATGGAGTAAGAATCAGTCACATGAAGCTGTGACTGGTGGACCAACAGACAAAAGGTTGCACTATGCAGTTTCTCCAATTACAATTAGAGTCCGACCAATATATTGGTTGGCCGATAATATTGGCCAATATGAGCCATTCACAAACATATCGGTATCAGTGCTATTTATGGCAAACTTTTATTTTACAGAAACAATGCAGAAAAACACTTTAGCTGTTGGAAATGGTTTCATGACAGTTTATCCAAGAGAAGGTGCACTGACAGAATTGTCGTTATCAAGCATGGCCGGGACTCCCTTCACCCCTTGGTCATATTGGCTACAAGAGACACAGGCAAAATGACCAGCTGTCATTAATTTTCAATCACAGTGGGAGTTTTACAGGGACAAGTGATTGCTACGCCACCAGCTAGGCAGGGCCAAAACAGACAGAATGTCTATTTTATGCAAATGCTGAGCAATAGAATACATTGAATGCTAATACAACTGAAGACAGCGTGACGGCAGAGTGACATATGTTGGTTGGTTGTTGGTTATATTCATAGTTTGTTTTTTTTTTTTATTTACAATAACACTCATGATTAAACTGTAAAACATCAAGTCTCATTTATATTTCTTTGTCATAGCAGTTTGATAACAAAATGTTAGGAATCATGGCATTTTTTAAACATATATCTCTGTTTGTGAAATGTTTTACTCCCTAATATTGGTATCACATTGGTTCCCCCAAAAATCCATATCGATTGGGCTCTAACCACAATCATAAAAGTGGTGGCTTTCCTTACCAATTTCTTTGTATGGTCACTCGGTTATTGAGAACTACACAGTCCAGAAAATTTACCATACAGTAACATACTGTTTCAGGGTTCTCCCCAGAAATTTTTAGTAAAGCGGTGCTGTTGGCAATTATCACCCGAGGCAGCACGCGTTGCGAGTCATTTTGACTGGTTTTAGATGCACTGAAAGCAAGAATAATAGACAAAAAATTACACTTATGTTACAATATCAAAGTTCTTTTTAATAAATAACACTGAAAAGTTTAAAAACACAATGTGTGATGGATATAACATTTGCTCTCCTCTTCAAAAATGACACACTGTACCTTTAATCCAGTAAGAGAGTTTTTCTGTTTTTCTGACAGTTTAGTTTTTCTTTTTAACATTTCTGAGTGGGACTGCATACTTTTTAAAAAAACAATATAACCCCTAATTGTTGTGTTTGAACAAGAGCTAAATCTGGACTGATTTGATTGTCAAATCAGAATAAAATTTATTGCAAAGTAAGTTCTCACAAACAAGTAATTTGATCTGGTGTCACTGGTGCATAAACAACAATAAAAAAAGAAAATGAAAAAAAAAATACTTCTGCAAGAAGTAAAGAAGTAAATTTGCTCTTTTAAAGATGAAACCCTGGATGTAAAAACTTTCTTAATCAGTTTTTCACACTTTATTGTTTCACTGAGGCTGTGTGGTAAAAATGATCGTTGATTAAAATTGCTTTGCTGCTTTTTTTACAACGTGTAGCATCTGCTGTTAACATTTTTTCATCTGTCTTTCTCCTCTCCTCTCTCACTGGCTCCTCCTCTCTCTGTGAGGGAATGAGAGACTCGTCACTCTCACACCGTCTTTGCGGCTTATTTGAGCAAACTTTAGAAACATGACAGCTTTCATCTGAAAAATAAAGCCTTAATCTGTCACTAGTTACACAGGCAGAAGGAGCTCTTTTTATTGGAAGACTGACAGAGTTTTTGTTCTTTCACTGAGAGACCACGTGCTGTCTCACTCTGAATTGCAGCACTGTGGCTCTGCCCGGCTGGCTGCCGGCGGGGAAGGGGCGAGCAGGCAGAAATCCGTTCAGCACAAACAGCCTGGCTGGATTAAAAAAATATCTGAGAGCAGAGCACACTATAATGGCACTGTGATAACAGTATAATGGCGCAACGCCGTTGTTCCATTGTCTGGGGAGAATCCTGTGTTTATATTACTTAATGACTGCTGTAAATGAAGTCCAAAGACACACTGATGACATGGAAATATTCATGCTTCTATTCCCTGACCTGTCAGGAAAACTGACTGTAAAGGTGATAGTTTGTATTAACAATAACCTTTATAATTATTCTGTCCATTAAAATATGGTCTCTGAAACTGGAGGGACTGCACAAAATGCTTAGAATTCTTCAATGTGTCAAGAAATATTTTTTGAAAATTTTTTTTATTAAACCTGAAAGGCTACATTGCAAGTACTGAAGCACATATTCATCATTTCATTTCAAATCCACTGTGATGGGGTAAAGAGACAAAACTACAAAAATTGTGTCACTTACAATTACTGCATCACAGTCTGCACAGTTTAAATTGATAAAACAATTGTGTAAGTAAGTAGTGCCAAAATAGATGTATGGCTCATCAACATTGTGTATTTTATGTTCTGGAGGAAGCCAGGACTTTAATGTTGATCCAAGGCTGATACATGTTTACCAAATAGCTGATCAGAAATGTCATTACAACTATTGTTTTTTAAAGAAACTTACCAGACTCATGCTTCTGTAAGTCAGCGTACCACTCTATCCTGATATTATTCCTCTGAGGGTGAAAACGACTGGGCTTGAAGAATCCCGGAACTGGACAGGCATGAATGCGAAGAGTAAAGCTGGAAGTATCTTTTTCTGTGGGAGATATTTCAAGTATTTGCATCAAACTCTAATAAAGCAACAAAATTTATGCCCTTTCACTGTTATAAACAAAGATAATTACATTCAAGATAAACCCCAAATAATTACAACCATGTTTTATCAGAGTTGTACAACCTTCTGTATATTAATACAGAATTACCCGGTGGGGTCAAGAGCAGAACTGGTCGGAGCCGATTCCCATGGAGACAGGAATAGCGCATGGTTCCAATGTCAGAAGAAGATGCAAGATGCTGAGCCAGACCTGCAAGGTAGAGAGCCCTTTTCCTCGGATACCTCTGGTTCAGAAAGTCCTTAGGATGGAGGACAACCTGATGACAACAGAAATGTAATGTATCCCCACTGCCTTGTTACGAGTGATCAGTTTGCACTAATAGGTTACCATTGTGAGACTTGAACCAAATTAGTAGTACTAATTCAGGCACCGACTTTACAAGTGAGTGTCCGGCAAAACTATCACACAGCTCATAATACAGAAACACACAGCTTCATACCTTTTTCTCATGACGGTTTGCCTTCAACAGCGCAACTGCCTGATGTGAAACAGGCTTCACTGACAAAGCGTTTTTTTTTAACGACACCTTATATGGCACAATCGGTGGGTGTGTTTAATGAAGGGAAAAAAAACAAGATATCCATGAGTGCTAGTAAAAACACTGCAGATGTACCAAAATTAGTTTAGATGGAACTTTACTGATCCCTTGGGAAGACTCCTCAGGGAAATTGAGGTTCCAGCAGCATTATATAGCAGCACACAGGGTAAGAAGCACACAAGAGTATCAAAAGTGACAGTAAAAAAACCCCCCATTAATTGACACTCCAGTATCCACAGCACAAACATGTTTCGCTGTGAATCCCAGACTAATGCACGCTCACAGAGGCAGTGACACTGCAGAACCATGTGATATTCTTAGGCTTCTAGGACTGCCTGTCACCGAACGATCATCTCGAGGCAAGATGGAAACTATAGTTAAGACGTTATAGTTTCACAAAGTGTTGAAACAAAGTCTCTGTGACATTACGAGGTGTATTAGATAAGAAACCAACACTTATTTTTTTTAACTATATGGATTTGAATGACGTGCGATTACACCAATCATGCTTGAACCCTCGTGCGCATGCGTGAGTTTTTTCATGCGTGTCAGTGACGTCATTTCCCTGTGGGCAGGCCTTGAGTGAGATGTGGTCCAGCCCTCTCGGCTGAATTCCTTTGTTTTACACGCTGCTCGAGACGGCGCGCGTTGCTTTATCAAAATTTTTTCTGGACCTGTGAGAAATATCTGAGTGGACACTATTCAAGAAATTTAGCTGGTTTTCGGTGAAAAGTTTAACGGCTGATGAGAGATTATGGGGTGTTTCTGTCGCTGTAAGGACTTCCCACGGAGCGGGACGTCGCGCAGCGCTTCCAGGCGCCGTTGTCGGCCTGTTTCGACCTGAAAACATCCTAATTTAAGGCTTAATTCACCCAGGACGTTGTGAGAGAACAGAGAAGATTCAGAAGAGGCCGGCATGAGGACTTTATGCGGACATTCCACTGTTTAAGGACATTTTGTAATGAAAGACGTGCACGCAAATTCGCCGAGTCGTTTCCGTGATGACTCTGCGAATCTGTGTGCGCCGCAACAGGAAAAACACCTCCGTGTTGAAAACCATTTGTAAAATTCAGGCGGCTTTTGATGGCTTTCAACAAGTGAGTAACTGAGAAATTGTTTAACAGCTTGGGCATGTTCCAACTTGTCCGTTAAGGTTTCCAACGGAGGTGTTTTTCCTGTCGTGACCCCCCGCGGTCAGGTCCGGCCTGACATGCGACTCTGCCCGCACGTTCTTTCATTACAAAATGTCCGTTAACAACGGAATGTCCGAATAAACTCCTCATGCCGACTTCTTCTGAAAGTTCTCTGTTCTCTGATGACTTACTGGGTCAACAGAGCCTGAAATGTGTAAGTTTTCAACTTGAAACGGTGAGACGCTGCCGCCTCAAAGCGCAGATCGCCATCAGGCGCCGTGGGCCATCCTTAAAGCGACACTACCAGACCAAAATCTCTCATCAGCTGTTAAAATTTTTACCGAAAACCAGCTGAATTTATCGAATGGTGTCCACTCAGTTGTGCCTTACAGCTTTTGAAAAAATTTTTATCAAACAAAGCAGCAGTCTCTGAGCCATTCCTAAACAATGGAGAAAAGAAAGAAATCGACGAGAGGGTGGGCCACTCCTCACTCAAAGACTGCCCACAGGCGAATGACGTAACCGACAGGTGTGAAAAAAAATCTTGCATGCCCACGAGGGTTCAAGCATGTCTGATGTAATCACACGTGATTCAAATCCATATGGTTTTTGAAAAAAATAATAAGGTCGGATACTTTTCTAATAGACCTTGTACATTGCTGATTTATTAATGAAAATATGACATAAAATTGATCTGGACATGCCAGTGTGTCTGTCAACCACACAAGATTAAACTATGTGATTCAAAACAGGACTAAAATGAAACTGGAACAATGCTGTTTTCTCAACTGCTTCATGACAAGTAACCAATCATGCTGATTAACACCCCCACCCCACCCCACCCCCACCCGAGCATCTCCAACAACCTAAATGCTGTCATATTACATGCTAAGAAGTCCTCTAATACATGTTAGCAATATGCAAATATAACACTACTTACAGATGGCATTGTGACTGCCAAGTCGACCATGATGCGTGGTTTGGTACAAGTGCCCAATGGGTAGCTGCCAATCAAATCCACAGAGGTGGGAGGTGCCATGCTAAAGGTGCCCTTTGTAATCTTTGGTACCAGAAGAAAAGGGATCTTAACTGTGCCGGACAGCCATGACAGGTCGTTTATCTGAACACATGAGAAGATTGAACAAAACCACCCAATGATGATTGAAGGCCTTTGTGGAAACATGTCAATCTTTGGGACACAGATTAAATGCTGTCGTCTTTGTGACCATTCAGAGAGTGAGCCAGTCAAAAATGTTACGCACCTCAACTTTTGGTGAATACGGCACAGTCTTCAGCAGCTTTGTAACTGTCTCAATGAAAGAATCAATTTGTCGTTTCCTGTGCTCACTCAAAGCAACCTCTTTCAGCAACTCCTCCATCTGTAGAGAAGGAATGTAGTTGTTCACTTGTGAGATTTAATATATAAAACTTGATTATTGTGCCTCTTCTCAGCAGGCAAACAAAGAACCAAGAGGCACATGAACTGCTCAACGCCCTGAATATTCTGGGAACCAAAGAATTTTCACAAAAATGAAGCAGACATACATACCAACGCATCCATGTTAACAAACCATCTATGCTTTGAACATTCTGCAAAGGCAGAACTTTAGTCAAATTCTGATGTGATCCAGGTCCAATTCTACACTGTACAACACTTGAAGTGCGCAAAGCCATTGCATGGATTTAATATATATATATTTTTTTAATTCCCAGTCTTTTTTTATGCATTTTAGAGAAATTTACCACAACCATGAACCATTTAGGAGAAAGTAATTTGCATGGTTGCTAGGCAGTTCATTGCAAATCCTAAGTGTGTAGCACATTTCGGAAATGGCAGCGAGACTCATCCATGAAAAATATTCTGAGCATGTCCACTTTTGCCTACTGCATGAAACATTTATACATTATAACTATAAAAGCTCTAACCAAGTATTCTGAGTTATGGCTGCTGGAATTATTTTTGGCAAATTAGTATTATAATTAGCACGGTCATATATGTCATCCCAGTTGTGTCGCCATCAGTATATAAATATTTTGATTACAAAATCGCTTTCATAAAGAATTCTTGAGTAAGGATGTTAGGGGAGAGAAAAAAAAATCATTGTTAGCAATATGCTAATTATGTGTTCCATGCAATGTGACAATCTGAAGGTTATGGTTTTGCATGGACCATGATATTGGGTAGTTTAAATAACAATGGGTGGCATACTAATAGCAATTTGCAGTTTGCGTACGGTACCATATCAACAGCAATGGCCTACCTTAATAGTTTTAGGATTAGGATTAAAATACTGGTAGGGTTTAACTTTTCTAAAATGCAAAACAAGTTTCCAAATATGAACAACACGTCCTCTTCCAGACCAAGTCTTGCGCTGTAGCAGAACTCCAAAATGGTCCATATCCAAACTCTAGAATATTTCTTTTGGCAGTAGTGCAGCAAATATGTGCATAAATAAAGTTCAAAATGTAATCAGCTCCTCAAGGATGTACCTTTGCTGTAATGTTGAAGCTTCTACCAGACATTAATTAGATAACGTATTCACAGAATGCATCCTTTCTGCGAATATATGCACTGTGAAAGCCTGATCCCACCAGATCTCAGAAGCTAATCAGTGTGAGGCCTGGTTAGTACTTGGATGGGAGACCTCCTAGGAACACCAGGGGCTGTGAGTGTTTCTCCTGTGTCGCAGTCTGATCCTTCCCTCCATCTGATCAGCGCACCTGTGTCATTTTGGAGCATCAGCAGCGACTAACTGATTATTGCCTTGTTTCTGCATAAAACGGACTTTAGAATGATTTAAGAGGTTTTACTTTGTCATCTGATGGTTAATAATCACATTGCTCCCTTTGATCGAGTTGGGTGTAGACAGTCAGATGCGCCAGGTTTCATTAATCTCAGGTTATTTTTAGGACTAAATAATAATGAATTTATGTGGAAACGATTGTTGTACAAAAGCTCCAGAGATCTGTTGCTGAGACAGATGATGACTGGAGTGCAGTTTTAAGCAGAAACGAGGCAAAAATCAGTTAATCGCTGCAGAAGCTCCAAAATGATGCATGTTCAGTGAAGTCAGGGGGACTGATCAGACTGCAACGCTAGATAAAACTGGAGTTGCGTCAGGAAGGCCATCCGGTGTAAAACTTGTGCCAAATACCCATGTGGATCTGGTTGTATCTGCTGTGACAACCTTGCGAAACAGCCTAAAGAACATTCACAGAATGCATCCACACACATTATATCCAACATACAATGTACATGGGGACAATAAAGTCTATCGTATCCTACCTTGGACCTTAGACATATTTATCAAATTTAATTTCGTTGGCACGTTGGATGGCTGACCTGCATTTTGAGCAAGTTGCAGTGAAACAGACTTTCTGCCTCCTTCAGCTGGTTTAGTTCTTCTACTGTGGGAGCTTTGTACAGATCACTTCTGGACAGCTTCACGCGGCGAAACGCCATCACCTCCTCCTCACTTCTCTTGATTCCAACAGGAGTCCCGCTTTTGTCCTCATCCTCCGCATTACGAGAAGAGTCCGACATGACCACCTGTGAACAGTTACTGAGAGATCACTGAAAACATCACAGCACCAACCAAGCTGGAACAAAGCACGTCAAGCCAGCAACGCAGACACTTTTAAATTAAATACCGTGAAATTTACCTCTTCCGCTTCCCCCCCGACAGTCATTTTCTTCTCCATAGCTGAGCTGCTCGCAAATAATTCTATTAATTCAGATATTTAAACTTTTACTCCGCTGAGCGTCCCCATTAAAGCCGCCTTCACGTGTACAGGGTCAATCAAACGTGAGCTCGGAAACGTTTTCTGATTGGTCTAGAAGGCTAAACGCTAAATGGTGGTTGGCTTGCTTCTCGTCAAACTTCCTGCCAACTAGAATAAGATAGGTTGCATGAGCAGTAAGCAAAGCCATCGGCCGCCATGTTACCACTCCCTTTAGGTGGCCTAACTATTCCAAAGACCCATTCTGTCCTGCAGTTAACAGTACCAAGTAGTTGTAAGTGGAACAACTTCTTATCTGCAAACACAATCACCACTTTTAACTTACTGGTCCCACTTAAGCTGCCCAAACAACACTTACAGTCAACCCTCAGTATACCATTGCTTGTCGGACACACACAAAAAAAGTATGATGGTCATCCCAGAACGGCAGCTGCATGGGTCAATGAAGAATTACACAGAGGTCAAAATTGAAAATTATACCACTCACATTGAAATGTACAGTATAAACACTATTTGTCTGATCATAGGGATTCCAAAAATGTTTTACTGAGTGCAGGGCAAAAACACCAGAAATAACAACAAAGGTCAATTTTAGTGTGTACAGCGTCCAAAAGATAAAGTTGCTCCAATTTTGTAAAAAAAAAAAAAAAAAAAAAAAAAAAGAATAAAATAAAATAAATAAATAAAATAATAATAATAAATGGAATAGTTTCTAAAATGATGGTCAAACAAGGTCAATGTCCATTAGATTCTATGACATATGTCACCCCGTAACTTGACAAACAAGAAAACTTTCTTTTTAAAACCCTCTTAGCTCAACCAATAATTTGAAGAGAGAACTCAGTTGAAGAGATGGTGTACCCATCTCTTCAAAGGTGTTTCAACATCCTGGCTCATCTACAATTAAAGCAAATCTACATTTCTTTCATATTTCAGTTTTCATGTATGGTTGATCACAGATCGTGATTTGCACACTTTGCAACAAATATGTTTAGAAAATGATTTTAGCTAAAAATCAGTCTACTCATCGCAACATAATCAGATATGAATGTGAGACCTGTATTTACATTCTGACAAGGTTGAGTGCCTAATTTCCCTGGGAGGAAGTGTTGTTGACATGCTGTATAAAGTAGGCTAATCTTTATAAAGTTTAATGGTGAGATTTATTTAGGAACAAATTTGAAATGGTGAAAGAGTTAAGCATCAGATATTTTTCCAAAGAAAATGCAAGCTTTTGCCATCATTTCTTTGCAGTGCATCGTGGTTTGGGGTGAAATCTTCACAAACACTGACTTATTAGTGCAGTTTATTTTAATAGCATTCTAATCATCACCTCCTGATTGTTTTTCAACAATCTGTCATTGTGAACACTGGATATTATTTGGTTACTAAGGTGTAAAATTTCTGTCATTCTAAATTATGATAATCACGTGTTATGCTTTTGTTCAATTTGTTATCTGGCCAAAGCAGATGCACTGACTAATGAAAATATGACTTAACCATCATATATATATATATATATATATATGAATTTGTGTCTTTGGTTATAGATAGTATTTTGTAATATAACAATTTTCTATCCATACACAGGAAGCATACTTTAAATGTATTGAAATTCTTTGCATCTTGCACATGATCAGAATATGTGCAAATAACATAATTTTTTTGTTTGTTTCAACATAACTGAACATTCTGATCATGTGCAACCAATTCACATGTTGAATCATGTAAATCCAACATGAATTTTCTGGTGTGCCCACAACATTGAGTCGTGTCTGTTAGAGTTTTCATCATTTTTTCAAAAAGCCATAGGCTTCATAGCCATTAAACTGCCATGGTAAGCAACACTGCGTAGCCGGCAATCACTTCACCCTAATGAGTTTTCAAATCCTGTAAAATCTTGCGAGATCTGATAGGTGGCTTTTACTGTGAGATGTATAGTATTTCTCCATGTAATGTGGAGTTGCGTCAGGAAGGGCATCCGGTGTAAAACCTGTGCCAATTCAACATGCAGATCCACGGTTACGTGAGTCACTTCCTTTCAGGCCTTTCAAAAAACACTGGGTGGTGAGATTTTCTTCCCACTGTCTCCAATGTGACTAGCTCATGGAGTGGGAAAGATCTAAACCAGAAATGGAAAAGAAGGGCCAAGATGTTTCTGGTTTTCATTGTTAACGATCACCTCTGTAGGTGATTTTACAGATGATTAGGAATTTTAATTGAAAGGAGCAGCTCCTCTGAAAAACCACCTACTTTAGTGATTGGTTCCGAGGGAAGCCTGCACTGTCTTAGCTCTTCATTGCTCACTGTTGCCCACCTATGTTCTAGACCTTTCTTGTGTATAGCCCTTTAAAATGACTTATAATTAAGCACTGTATAAATAAACTGAATTGAATTGAAATAAATGCTTTATTATTACAGATTTGTACAAATAAATCAATTGCAATTTAACAGATTCCAATATAATGTCTGTTTTCTACTTTTTAAAGTTTACATTTATATGAAAGGGGACACTTCAACACAGATTGATGCAAATACACTGCATGTAGACAGAAAAGCTAATGCTGGTCCTCTATTCACAATCCCAGCACCCTTACTTCATGGTATTGTGGTTTCTATATGACATGTATCTTTTTGTTAAGTTGTATACAAGAATCCTGATGGGGCTCTTTAAGCAACCTTTTGCAAATTATGCTGGAATAGCTTGAATATTAAATAAATGATTTGGTTTTTGGAAGCCTACGGTGTAGCTCAGTTTTATATTGAGTAAAAACAGAACATAAATAAATTTCCAACATTTCCAAAATAATTATATTTCAGAGCATACAGTAGTCCACTATGTGTACAATACCATACAGACTTGTGTCAGGGGCATGCATCATCAACAAGTTTGACCTGTTCTCAAAATTCTAGGACTGATATAATGGGGTGACTCGAGGTGATGTACATTTGGTAATGTGGTCCACAGAGAGCAGAGGTGCAGCTACTCTACTCTGTATTGGCTTCAGCTTGGCCAAGTGCGTTGAAGGCCTGAGTTTGAGGGGTGTATTTTCAACTGACTGGGAATCCACAAGAGTAATACCCTGGATTAAATCCACTGTCTCCACTCTCAGAGGGCCAGAGTAGGTGATGCATGCTTCTGCTCTACTTGTAGATGGGAAAGACTTATTGAGGAAGACATCTGCTTCAGTCCTTCTGTGAATCAGTGCTGGCTGATCCTCAAAGCTGGATGATGGCTTC
The DNA here is from genome assembly GCF_902500255.1 of Thalassophryne amazonica. Classification (NCBI taxonomy): domain Eukaryota; kingdom Metazoa; phylum Chordata; class Actinopteri; order Batrachoidiformes; family Batrachoididae; genus Thalassophryne; species Thalassophryne amazonica. Next base: position 42,640,791 of record NC_047107.1, read on the forward strand.
AGTAACTTCAAGGTACTTTGAGTTTGCTGCCTTTTCCATCTTTGACCTGACTGGGATAATCCATTTGACCTCTTTGGGAAGTGTTTTGAGTCTTTGGCATCTAAGATCTCATACTGAGGATAAATGCAGTGCTTAGGTAGGGATGAGAGATTGAGCTTTCGTAAGGGCTGGTAGTCTTTATGCTGAAATGCCTCCTTTCGGAGATTAACAAGATCAGGTCGGGGACTCTTTTCATCACCTGCCTTCAAGCTTTTTTTTTCAGCTGAGCTGGACAGGGATGATGCTAATTCACTTGGCACTGTTTTTTGAGCCAAATGAGCTCTAGTGCTTTTCTTTTGGTCACTTTTCAGTGGAGGAAGTACACTAAATATTTGGTTTCTCTCAACTGTAGGCTTGACAATTTTGTTTTCATGCTGCTGTGGAGAGCTCTTTATCTGTGCCATCATATTATATGGTTTGCTGGTTCTCTGTCCAGGCAGTCGGTCAACAGTAATTTCCTGAAAAAAGAAAGGAATACATTTTTTCAAAGTATGTCTAAGAAACAAAGTTGATATAAATTTTGTTCTTGCTTTTTCTAACCTGATATGAATTGTCCTATTTGAAAATTATTGCAAAATTTATATATGTATATAAATATATTGTTTGCCTTTTGGCCAAGGTCGCCAAACTGGATCCAGCACAGATCTGCATTAGGATTTGGCACAACTTTTACACCAGATGCCTTTCCTGATACAATTCCAGTTTTACCTGGAAAAACACACACAGGCCCTGGTCTTCCAATGAACTCTTGCATCCAAGTACTAACAAGGAATCACTATGCTGAGCTCCAATATACCGGTGTGTATATACAATATTTAAGTATTTAAATCCTTCACTGGGTGACATTGCAAGTGCTCAGTTGTGTCTGTCCAGCACTAGATCTCAGCAACAGCACAAAGGATATCCATTTTCACAAAGGATATCCTTCATTTTCTTCCTTCAACAGTACAATGATAATATTTAGCCCTGATGTGATGCCTGTCAGATCCCAATATGTATATATTCTATACACAAAATGGTGAAATTGTCTGATTTTTAGCGAAGACCTCAACAACCATTTGGTGGAATACTTTACTTTAAGGTATTTATAGTATTACCCAATTTGGAACAATGCATCAAACCCAGCTGATGTGTATCACACAGCCCAGTCTCACTTTTTTTTTCGTGCTTCAGTGACGAAATGAGTCAAATTTTCGTGACAGGGCTTTTTGTAAGTCACTATTACTAACCCTACTCCTACCCCCAACTCTAACCTTAACCATAACCTAATCCTACTCCTTTCCCCCGCCCTAACCATACCCCCCCCCCCCCCCGCTTCACTTTTAATTTCGTGCAGCCATCACGGAATGAATGAGAATGAATTTGTGCTGCCGTGACGAAAATGACATGCTTTTCGTCACAATATCATGAACCAATACATTAATGTATATTTCGTGCTGCTGCATCATGACTTGCCGTGAGACCAGGTTGGTATCACAATGTAATCATTTTTGAAAGTGGCCATACTGCTGATTTACGGTGCACCCAGAAAGTATTCACAGCGCTTCACTTTTTCCACATTTTGTTATGGTTCATCCTTATCCATAATGGAGTAAATTCATTTGTCCCATCAAAATTCTACTCATAGCACTCCATAATGGCAACATGAAAAAAGTATTTTTTTTTATTGTTGCAAATGTATTAAAAATGAAAAAAAAAACAACTAAGGAATCACACGTACATAAGTATTCACACCCTTTGCTCAATACTTTGTTGATGCACCTTTGGCAGAAATTGCAGTCTCAAGTCTTCTTGAATATGATGCTACAAGCTTGGTGCATCTATCTTTGGGCAGTTTTGCCCATTCCTCTTTGCAGCACCACTCAAGTTCCATCAGGTTGGATGGGGAGCGTCAGTGCACAGCCATTTTCAGATCTCTCCAGAGATGTTCAACCAGATTCAGGTCTGGGCTCTGGCTGGGTCACTCAAGGACATTCACAGAGTTGTCCTGAAGCCACTCCTTTGATATCTTGGCTGTGTATTTTGGGTCATTGGTCTGCTGAAAGATGAACCGTCCCCCAGTTTGAGATCAAGGGCACTCTGGAGCAGGTTTTCATCCACGATGTCTCTGTACATCGTTGCATTCATCTTTTCCTCAGTCCTGACTAGTCTCCCAGTTCCTGCTGATGAGACACATCCCCACAGCATGATCAATCAATCAATTTTTTTATATAGCGCCAAATCACAACAAACAGTTGCCCCAAGGCGCTTTATATTGTAAGGCAAGGCCATACAATAATTATGTAAAACCCCAACGGTCAAAACGACCCCCTGTGAGCAAGCACTTGGCTACAGTGGGAAGGAAAAACTCCCTTTTAACAGGAAGAAACCTCCAGCAGAACCAGGCTCAGGGAGGGGCAGTCTTCTGCTGGGACTGGTTGGGGCTGAGGGAGAGAACCAGGAAAAAGACATGCTGTGGAGGGGAGCAGAGATCGATCACTAATGATTAAATGCAGAGTGGTGCATACAGAGCAAAAAGAGAAAGAAACAGTGCATCATGGGAACCCCCCAGCAGTCTACGTCTATAGCAGCATAACTAAGGGATGGTTCAGGGTCACCTGATCCAGCCCTAACTATAAGCTTTAGCAAAAAGGAAAGTTTTAAGCCTAATCTTAAAAGTAGAGAGGGTGTCTGTCTCCCTGATCTGAATTGGGAGCTGGTTCCACAGGAGAGGAGCCTGAAAGCTGAAGGCTCTGCCTCCCATTCTACTCTTACAAACCCTAGGAACTACAAGTAAGCCTGCAGTCTGAGAGCGAAGCGCTCTATTGGGGTGATATGGTACTATGAGGTCCCTAAGATAAGATGGGACCTGATTATTCAAAACCTTATAAGTAAGAAGAAGAATTTTAAATTCTATTCTAGAATTAACAGGAAGTCAATGAAGAGAGGCCAATATGGGTGAGATATGCTCTCTCCTAGTCCCCGTCAGTACTCTAGCTGCAGCATTTTGAATTAACTGAAGGCTTTTTAGGGAACTTTTAGGACAACCTGATAATGAATTACAATAGTCCAGCCTAGAGGAAATAAATGCATGAATTAGTTTTTCAGCATCACTCTGAGACAAGACCTTTCTGATTTTAGAGATATTGCGTAAATGCAAAAAAGCAGTCCTACATATTTGTTTAATATGCGCTTTTAATGACATATCCTGATCAAAAATGACTCCAAGATTTCTCACAGTATTACTAGAGGTCAGGGTAATGCCATCCAGAGTAAGGATCTGGTTAGACACCATGTTTCTAAGATTTGTGGGGCCAAGTACAATAACTTCAGTTTTATCTGAGTTTAAAAGCAGGAAATTAGAGGTCATCCATGTCTTTATGTCTGTAAGACAATACTGCAGTTTAGCTAATTGGTGTGTGTCCTCTGGCTTCATGGATAAAGCTGGGTATCATCTGCGTAACAATGAAAATTTAAGCAATACTGTCTAATAATACTGCCTAAGGGAAGCATGTATAAAGTGAATAAAATTGGTCCTAGCACAGAACCTTGTGGAACTCCATAATTAACTTTAGTCTGTGAAGAAGATTCCCCATTTACATGAACAAATTGTAATCTATTAGACAAATATGATTCAAACCACCGCAGCGCAGTGCCTTTAATACCTATGGCATGCTCTAATCTCTGTAATAAAATTTTATGGTCAACAGTATCAAAAGCAGCACTGAGGTCTAACAGAACAAGCACAGAGATGAGTCCACTGTCCGAGGCCATAAGAAGATCATTTGTAACCTTCACTAATGCTGTTTCTGTACTATGATGAATTCTAAAACCTGACTGAAACTCTTCAAATAGACCATTCCTCTGCAGATGATCAGTTAGCTGTTTTACAACTACCCTTTCAAGAATTTTTGAGAGAAAAGGAAGATTGGAGATTGGCCTATAATTAGCTAAGATAGCTGGGTCAAGTGATGGCTTTTTAAGTAATGGTTTAATTACTGCCACCTTAAAAGCCTGTGGTACATAGCCAACTAACAAAGATAGATTGATCATATTTAAGATCGAAGCATTAAATAATGGTAGGGCTTCCTTGAGCAGCCTGGTAGGAATGGGGTCTAATAAACATGTTGATGGTTTGGATGAAGTAACTAAAGAAAATAACTCAGAACAATCGGAGAGAAAGAGTCTAACCAAATACCGGCATCACTGAAAGCAGCCAAAGATAACGATACGTCTTTGGGATGGTTATGAGTAATTTTTTCTCTAATAGTTAAAATTTTGTTAGCAAAGAAAGTCATGAAGTCATTACTAGTTAAAGTTAATGGAATACTCAGCTCAACAGAGCTCTGACTCTGTCAGCCTGGCTACAGTGCTGAAAAGAAACCTGGGGTTCTTATTTTCTTCAATTAGTGATGAGTAGAAAGATGTCCTAGCTTTACGGAGGGCTTTTTTTATAGAGCAACAGACTCTTTTTCCAGGCTAAGTGAAGATCTTCTAAATTAGTGAGACGCCATTTCCTCTCCAACTTACGGATTATCTGCTTTAAGCTACGAGTTTGTGAGTTATACCACAGAGTCAGACACTTCTGATTTAAAGCTCTCTTTTTCAGAGGAGCTACAGCATCCAAAGTTGTCTTCAATGAGGATGTAAAACTATTGACGAGATACTCTATCTCCCTTACAGAGTTTAGGTAGCTACTCTGCACTGTGTTGGTATATGGCATTAGAGAACATAAAGAAGGAATCATATCCTTAAACCTAGTTACAGCGCTTTCTGAAAGACTTCTAGTGTAATGAAACTTATTCCCCACTGCTGGGTAGTCCATCAGAGTAAATGTAAATGTTATTAAGAAATGATCAGACAGAAGGGAGTTTTCAGGGAATACTGTTAAGTCTATTTCCATACCATAAGTCAGAACAAGATCTAAGATATGATTAAAGTGGTGGGTGGACTCATTTACTTTTTGAGCAAAGCCAATAGAGTCTAATAATAGATTAAATGCAGTGTTGAGGCTGTCATTCTCAGCATCTGTGTGGATGTTAAAATCGCCCACTATAATGATCTTATCTGAGCTAAGCACTAAGTCAGACAAAAGGTCTGAAAATTCACAGAGAAACTCACAGTAACGACCAGGTGGACGATAGATAATAAATAAAACTGGTTTTTGGGACTTCCAATTTGGATGGACAAGACTAAGAGACAAGCTTTCAAATGAATTAAAGCTCTGTCTGGGTTTTTGATTAATTAATAAGCTGGAATGGAAGATTGCTGCTAATCCTCCGCCCCGTGCTACGAGCATTCTGACAGTTAGTGTGACTCGGGGGTGTTGACTCATTTAAACTAACATATTCATCCTGCTGTAACCAGGTTTCTGTTAGGCAGAATAAATCAATATGTTGATCAATTATTATATCATTTACCAACAGGGACTTAGAAGAGAGAGACCTAATGTTTAATAGACCACATTTAACTGTTTTAGTCTGTGGTGCAGTTGAAGGTGCTATATTATTTTTTCTTTTTGAATTTTTATGCTTAAATAGATTTTTGCTGGTTATTGGTAGTCTGGGAGCAGGCACCGTCTCTACGGGGATGGGGTAATGAGGGGATGGCAGGGGGAGAGAAGCTGCAGAGAGTTGTGTAAGACTACAACTCTGCTTCCTGGTCCCAACCCTGGATAGTCACGGTTTGGAGGATTTAAGAAAATTGGCCAGATTTCTAGAAATGAGAGCTGCTCCATCCAAAGTGGGATGGATGCCGTCTCTCCTAACAAGACCAGGTTTTCCCCAGAAGCTTTGCCAATTATCTATGAAGCCCACCTCATTTTTTGGACACCACTCAGATAGCCAGCAATTCAAGGAGAACATGCGGCTAAACATGTCACTCCCGGTCTGATTGGGGAGGGGCCCAGAGAAAACTACAGAGTCCGACATTGTTTTTGCAAAGTTACACACCGATTTAATGTTAATTTTAGTGACCTCCGATTGGCGTAACCGGGTGTCATTACTGCCGACGTGAATTACAATCTTACCAAATTTACGCTTAGCCTTAGCCAGCAGTTTCAAATTTCCTTCAATGTCGTCTGCTCTGGCCCCCGGAAGACAATTGACTATGGTTGCTGGTGTCGCTAACTTCACATTTCTCAAAACAGAGTCGCCAATAACCAGAGTTTGATCCTCGGCGGGTGTGTCGTCGAGTGGGGAAAAACGGTTAGAGATGTGAACGGGTTGGCGGTGTACACGGGGCTTCTGTTTAGGGCTACGCTTCCTCCTCACAGTCACCCAGTCAGCCTGCTTTCCCGGCTGCTCAGGATCTGCCAGGGGGGAACTAACAGCGGCTAAGCTACCTTGGTCCGCACCGACTACAGGGGCCTGGCTAGCTGTAGAATTTTCCACGGTGCGGAGCCGAGTCTCCAATTCGCCCAGCCTGGCCTCCAAAGTTACGAATAAGCTACACTTATTACAAGTACCGTTACTGGTAAAGGAGGCCGAGGAATAACTAAACATTTCACACCCAGAGCAGAAAAGTGCGGGAGAGACAGGAGAAGCCGCCATGCTAAATCGGCTAAGAGCTAGTAGCTACGCTAAGCTAGCGGATTCCTAAAAACACGCAAAGTGAATAATGTGTAAATAATTTAGAGGTGATTCAGCAGAAGGAGTGCTTTAGTTAAGGCACGTAAAGATTACACTGGGAAACAAATCGTAATCTAGATAACTAGATTAATCTAACTGCGCAGATTAAACAGCTAACAGATACAGAAAAACACCGCTGTGCTCCGGAACAGGAAGTGATACAATACCGCAGTGAGAGCCACCATCATGCTTCACTGTAGGGATGGTGCCTGGTTTCCTCCAAAGATGATGCCTGGCATTCACACCAAAGAGTTCAATCTTTGTCTCTTCAGACCAAAGAATTTTGTTTTTCATGGTCTGAGAATCCTTCAGGTGCCTTTTGGCAAACTCCAGGTGGGCTGCCATGTGCCTTTTACTAAGGAGTGGCTTCTGTCTGGTCACTCTACCATACAGGCCTGATTGGTGAATTGCTGCCTAGATGGTTATCCTTCTTGAAGGTTCTCCTCTCTCCACACAGGAATGCTGGAGCTCTGACAGAGTGACCATCAGGTTTTTGGTCACCTCCCTGACTAAGACCCTTCTCCCCTGATTGCTCAGTTTAGATGGCGCCCAGCTCTAGGAAGAGCCCTGGTGGATCTAAACTTCTTCCGTTTATGGATGATGGCAGCCACTGTTCTCATTGGGACCTTCAAAGCAGCAAAAATGTTTCTGTACCCTTCCCCAGATCTGTGCATCAAGACAATCCTGTCTTGGAAGTCTACAGACAATTCCTTTCACTTCATGATTGTTTTGTGCTCTGGCGTGCAGTCAAGTGTGGGACCTTATATGTAGAGAGGTGTGTGCCTTTCCAAATCATGTCTAATCAACTGAATTTAACCCAGCTGGACTCCAGTTAAGTTGTAGAAACATCTCAAGGATGATCAGTGGAAACAGGATGAACCTGAGCACAATTCTGAGTTTCATGGCGAAGGGTGTGATTACTTAGACATGTGATTTCTTAGTTGTTTTTTTTTTTAATAAATTAGCAAAAATCAAAAAAAAAAAAAAAAAACTTTCACATTGTCATTATGGGGTATAATATGTCATATTTTGAGGGGAAAAAAAGAATTTCATTAATTTTGGAATAAGGCTGTAACATAAAGTGTGCAAACAGTGAAGCACTGTGAATACTTTCCAGATGCACTGTATTGACATAAAATGTTACTTGTCAGTTATATATGACACTTAGTGGGAAATATGAATGAGATATGATTCTTCCTTCTCTGGTATATAATAATTTATTGTGACAGTACTGTCTGTAATTCTTCAATTCCACTGCATTTTAAAGAGCACCCAAGCACAATAGTGTACCACTTGCTTCAAAGGCATATGACATTGATAAAAATTTTAATCATTACTAATTATCTGGTTTGATGCATTATATTTTGCTTTTCACGCTACCTTTCAAATAACTATTTTAAATATTCTTATAATTTAAGAGGCTTTTTTATAATGCTTTGAGTTTAGTGCACTGTTATTTTTTGAATATATTAATGTTTAATTCTGAAAGCACTTTGAAATTTGTAATATACACCAGAAAGTATTATACAAATAAATCATGTTGTTAGTCGTAGTAGTTTACAGTATTATAATGTCCACTGAAGTGCTGTGCCATCAACATTGTATTTGGTGTCTCCTCGAAAGGAAAGTGATCAAGTATACAATATGTGTGTAAAAATCCTCAAAATTCAAAATAGTTTGAACCAAACCCAAATGCAAAACATACGCTTACTCCCTAACAAAGATACCAAGTTTTAAAGTCTCAGCTCATGTGAAAAGACATGCATGGAGAGAGATTTCATTTACCTGTTTATGTGTGGGGTGAGGTGGAGGTGTGGCATTTACAACCGGCACACAACCTTGAGCCCAGGCATCTGGAGTTGCAGGTATAGGCTCTGAATCTTCTGTTTTGGAGATTTCCTCTGGTCCTTTTTCATCGTAGGTGATAAACTGGCGCTCTATAATCTGTATGAGGTAAGTCTTGGCCCATGATGCAGAAAAGGGCACCAGCTTGAGGACAATGATACAAATATGTTATGCGTGGCTGAGCTAGATTGTTGTGAAAACAAATGATCAAAAAAAAGAAAAAGAATGATACCTGTCTTTTAATATGTGCCTCTAAACAGCGCTCCATGACTTGGCTTAATAGGTGGTCCATGATCTCACCCACCATCTCCTCTGCATCCTCCTCGGTCAACATGTCCATATGCTGAGCCTGAGTATATTCAGCAGGTTCTTCCTCAATGGGATCCTGTTTTTGAGGAGTGACTGCTTGGACTGAGGAACTTCTTCCACCTTTGACAGGTCTGGGTGAACGGCGGACCATCTTGGGTCAAAGACTTATGGATATGAAAGAAGAAAAAAGTAAAAACCATACATTTGCAATTAAAAAAGGGTTTTACAACTTCTGTAAGAGAGGAATGGATGAATTAGTGCTGCTGTGCGCAGATCACAGAATGTTCTGGTGGGTATGTGCAGAGCTGACAGACAGCATTTTAATTTTGGTAAACCCATTCAGGAAATATTCCAGTTCTTGACAGGACACTGCTAAGTGAAAAAGTGTACATGAAAGAGAATACAGCAAATGTTGTTGTGCATTAATAACATTCACACAGAATGACAACTTGCTTAGTGTGTGTGTTTCATAAAGGAATTCAATTCCATGTGACAAAAGTCAACAGTGAAAAGTTTCAGGTCTACAAGAGGACAGTTTTGACATGCACAGTCAGAGTTGTTAAACTTTGAGGTTGCATAACACAAATCCTCAGCCATATGCAAGTAAAACATGTAGGTTAAAAACGGCTATATACGCTATAAAGGCTATACACAATGACTGTGTATGCAGTGGGCTTCTGTACATGATGATTGTGTACTGATGTATTAGACTGTATTTTTCCACTTGTACTTGCCCACAGTTTGTGGCATTGTACACCAGACTGAACAATGAAAGAGGCCTGAGCAATATGAAAAACTAAACAGTAAATTTTGCAGAGTAAAATTTACTCTGCTGGGATAACATTTGATCCAAATAGAGTGAAATATACTCTATCACAGAACTGAATCAACTCAACACAGTGTAAAATCAACTCTTATTGGAGTAACACCACTTGTATTGACCAGACGGTGTTGCTGACCGAACGGTCCTCCCCTAAAACTCGGTCAGCCCTGCCTTCACTGCGTATGCATCATCAGCCGCGGTTCACTGATTATCACCTCATTTCTGTTTAAAACTGCACTCCACTCATCATCTATCTCAGCGACAGATATCTGAAGCTTTTGTACAACAATCATGTCCGCATAAATTCAGCATTATTCCATAATGACAGACGGAGAAAGTGATCAGAGCGCTGCAGCCACACAGGCTGTCAGCTGTTGCATTCACTGCGCATCGGTAGCGCTTTTCTATCTGCATCAGATGCTCAAAACAGTTTACACATCAATGCCTCACGTTCACCCCGATGTGAGGCTGCTGCCATGCAAGGCGCTCACAACATACCGGGAGCAACTAGGGGATTAAGGACCTTGCCCAAGGGCCCTTAGTCATTTTCTGGTCAGGCTGGGATTTGAACCAAGGTTCATCTGGTCTCAAGCCCAACACTTAACCATCACCTTCCCTCATTTCAAAGCATCACTGATTAAAGCCTCATTTCTGCTTAAAACTGACTATAGAATGATTCAAGAGGTTTTACCTTGTCATCTGATGGTTAATAATCCCATTAATCCATTTGATCACTTTGGGTGGAGAGGATCTGTGTCAGACGGGCTGCTGGGCTCCGGAATGACACATGCGAAGTGGAGGTAGGGCAGGCCAGTGTTTAGGGGGGGACCGTTCAGTCTGTGACAACTGTCCAGCTGATTTCACTCTGATAGTGTAATTTACTCTATTTAGACTGGGATCAAATGTTATCCCAGCAGAGTAAATTTTACTCAGCAAAATTTACTGTGTATATGACTGAATATTTTTCAACTTAAAAAAAATTGTATTACTGATTTATTTCAACATCTAGCTGATTATATATGCTATGATTTCTATAAATGGTAAATGGACTGCATTTATATAGCGCTTTTCCATCTGCATCAGACGCTCAAAGCTCTTTACAATTATGCCTCACATTCACCCCAATGTCAGGGTGCTGCCATACAAGGCACTCACTACACAGGGAGCAATAGGGGATTAAAGACCTTGCCCAAGGGCCCTTAGTGATTTTCCAGTCATGCGGGGATTTTAACCCATGATCTTCTGGACTCAAGCCCAACACCTTAACCACGAGATCAGAATTTTTTTCAGAAGCTGTTAGAGACTGGCACCTGGAAACCATTCCAAAAATTTATCTGGCTTTCGGTGAAAATTTTACGGGCTTCACAGAGAATAAGGACTGTTACTACAGCTTTAAGGACAGCTTTAAGGACGGTCGGCTCGTGGAAAAAAAGTCCTTTTCATTCCGCCATTTCCAGACAATGAAAATCCGACGAGGGGGCGGGACCACTCCTTCCCAAGGCGTGCTCACAGGCGAATGACGTAACCGACAGGCGTGAAAAAACTCACGCATGCGCACGAGGGTTCAAGCATGTCTGACGTAAAAACATATGAATGAAATCCATATAGTTTTTGAAAAAAATAAAAAGGACCATTACTTTATTGACAGACATTGTATATACTTTTTATTTGATTATTTGTGCTAATATGAATTTTAACTTGTGATTTTACATTTTGGTGAGGTAGTTAAGATTGCTCGGACTGCCTATGACTGCAGTAACATTCAGAATTAGTGTGTAAAAAACATGAGTATATATAAAGCACACATCATACAAATACAACAATAAAAACAACAGGTTGAGTTACCTGGTGGCGTTATAATAAGCATGATAATTAATTTTAAAAGTGTTAACTTCTGGTGACAGTACAATATGACTATGAAGGCTGTTCCCTAAACAAACAACTCTATTGCTGAAGCAAAACTTTCTAACAGTCTGGCTCTGTTTGGCTTAACAGACAATTCATGACTTCTAAGTCTACTATACATTCTTTTCTCAAAGAAAATGTTATAATTAATTCACTTAAAACCAACCCCAAAACGTTTGTTTTAGTTAACTGAAGACGGTGTTACGATATAAACAAACAACATCAAAAGTCACATCAATATCTCATTCACTGAGATGCTGATGGTCTTTTCCTTTTCTTATCTTTGCTTTTTTTTTATCCTTTTCCATAAACTGCCCATATTCCTTTGATCACGTCCTTCACAAATAGGACGTCATCATATATATATATATATATATATATATATATATATATATATATATATATATATATATATATATATATATATATATATATATTTTTTTTTTTTTTTTTTTTATTTCACACTGTTTTTTCTTTTCTACGATTTTGCAAGCAACCGTCTGTCTGTTCCTCAGCGGTCTTTACTTTCCCTATAGTCACAGTCAAAGTTTTACTCACCGAAAAAGCCCCGTTTTCTATGATTTTGCAGTTACTTGTTTTGCGTAATCTGCTGACCCTTTTTGTGGTTTTGTTGTGTCGAGGTTCCGAGCTTGTGAATCGCGAAGTAACGGCTCATTGGTTCATTTTTTTTTTCAAAACTTTATTTCAACAAATACAATAACAAACCGTAAACGAACAAAATACAAGGCCACAATAACATTCCACGGTATTATCGATATAAATAGAAAGAGATAGAAAAAAATAACAAATTGTACAATAATAACAGTAATGGGATTCTTTAACATGAATTCTCTTTTTAAAAAGTTCCTTATAGAGATTGACAATTTTATGACATTAATTCAGCCAAAAGTTGGTCCTCTTCAATACTCCGCATTTATGAATATGGAATTTACCAAACAATATTAAAAGGTTGATAATGTATTACTTCTCTCTTGATGAATAAAATTCGTAATAACAGATTTACAACCAATGACAATAGGGTGTCTGATTTTACACAACACATATTTTTTTCTAATTTAGTCCAAAATGAAATAGAGTGAATGCAATGCTAGAATAAGTGTATTAAAGTTTCACATTTATCAATACAGAAGTTACATTAATTTTCAATATCTAAAAAATTTGAAAGATATGCATTTGTGACATTGTGTAAAACCATGAGGTAAACCTCTCTTATCTTGTTGTTGATGCAGTATTGGTATGGTAACAACCATACTTCTCCAAACAACAAGGTACTGTCCCAGAATGCCTTCTTTCCTGGAGTTATTTTCCTCCTTTAATATTATAGCTTGTTCCTAGTATGTTTATTCTTGCATTTAGAATCCAATACGTCAGTACCATTAATCATTAAACGAGACTCTACTCTCATGCACTTCTTGATACTGAAGATAACTTTTCATAAGTAGCAAGTATTCTTGTCATAAGTAGTAAGTATTCTTTTTTATTTATTTTTATTCACTGTACAAACTATATTCATTTTATGAACGTTTTGATAAACCAGAAATACATATGTAATCATCTTCAAAAGTTATAGTAACATTTTCTTTCCTGAACTCTAATCTGCTGTATACAAATAAAATTATTATTACTGTATTATAGTTGTTATATACTATGATGCACTACAGATGCGTATCCTGCAGATGTCCTCCGTGAGCACTATGAAACAAAACATCAAATCATGAACCAGTTGCCGATACACTGTTTCAAAACGTGAAACGCTACAAAACCCTCGTCATTTGGCCATTACTCGTGGCATTTCGCGACTGCACATTTCACAGCAAGACTGTAAACTCAACTTGTAAGCGTTAACTTTTAAAAAACAATCATCCAACATTATTAAAACCGTGTTATTCTCTGTGCACTGTATCCTCCGCACGCTCTATGGTTGCCCAGCAACCGAGTACGGAGGCGTCACGTCACGTCGGACGTCGTCTCTATGGCTGCGGAGGACGCGGAGGTAATCCCATGATTCTAGCTAGTATGGATCGTGATAGAAAAAAATGTTTTAACGTTGAAGGGACAGCATCGATGAACGCAGAGTTAGTTGACATACAAGTGAAAGATAGTAAATACAAAATGCGTTGAACAGCTGTCATTTAATTAGATGCACGTAAATTAGCTCAAAAGCTAACATGTATCCTAGCTGGCTAGTGTTAGCATTTGCATTTAGAGGTAGTTTTAATGAAAATGCCGCTTTTCTTGTAGACTTTATATTGGGGCATCAACATCCTGCTGAGAGATGTATCACAAAGAAAAGAGCATTCAGATCAAAAACAGCGCTTCAGCGCTCTACAACAACCTGGGCGTGCTGCGCATCGCGCCGCGCCGCCTGACATACTTCACCGTGGTTCACGCCAATGTGGTCAACATGGTCAGCGCGTCCTGGGACGGTCTCAACTACTGCCACCGACAGCTGCAGTCCAAGGAGCCCAACGTGGCAACAAGCACGTCTCTCATCATGCAGGTCAGAGCCAGAGCGCAAAGCGCATTTATGCCGTGATTTCTGCAGCAGGTGGGACAAAATACATCATCTCTGCTCCCAGCCAGTCCCAACGCTGCTGAATTGTTCTGTTTTGTGCAGTGTTGGGGAGTAACTGGTGATGGAGTTACGTAATTAAATTACAAAATATGTGTAACTGTCATCTGTTACACTTACTGAGAAAAATATGTATTTAAATTACAGCTGTGAGTTAAAAACATTGATGTTGATAGTTAACTAAATGTTTAATTAGATAATTACAGTGGTGGGCACAGATAACCAAAAAATAAACTTCGATAACAGATAATAAGATAACTGAAAAGTTATCTTTGATAAAGATAAACCGATAAACCACTGAAAAATGTATCGGAAGTTACAGATAATCGATAACCGATAAATTCCGGTGTTATTTATGGGACATTTGCAGTTACTAAAGAGCTATAATTGATTTTTAACACAATCGCTTTTGAAAGCATCAAAAGTCCTAAAGAATAAGCAAGAATGTTTGACCATGCTGCCCCCTGCAGGAAACAACACAGACAAATCCTGAGAGCACCCAGCTCTTTATTAATCATAATAATTTTTCTTTTAATATTCTGCTCCTGCTGGAAGCTCTTGTTTACAACAGCGCTCCCACCACAGAGCCACACCAAGAGCAGCCATAAAGCCAGCTCCCTATCAATTTCAACACTCCGGTCAGGCAGAGGTCTTGAAAAATAAAGTCATACTAACTTATGGTTTTTTGAAAATACTGATAGAATAACTCCATTAATGTCAATTTTGTCATTTGTACAAAGTTAAAATATAACATATATCTTTGAATGTTGAATAAGGCACTAATTCTGAGGTTTTGTAACAAACACAGACCGCAAAGCATTCTGGGTAAAAGTGCTAAACAGTGATTGGTTCAGTAATCCATTATGTAAACCAACACGTTAATGTGACGTGTGTCGTGTGTTGGTTTAAAGATAAATGTGCTTTTGTAAAATATTCCATTTTTATTTGTAAAAACAGGCATTTTTACGGAGCCCTGGAAGTGTCATCGCAATTGCATGTTTTAAAACTTTTATGATGTTGTAAAACGTGCACTCAATATTAGTAAGTAAGTAAGTAAATTTATTTATATAGTGCCTTTCACAGACATAAGGCCATGTACACACATTGTCGGGTATTTGTAAAACCGAATATCTTACCCTTTCAGTTTGGGGAAAAAACTTCATCCACACTATGTCGTTTAAAAAAAAAATCCATCCACATCGAACCGTATAAATGTGTTGTAATTAGTCTGCCAAACCTTTGGGTGGCGGTAGTGATTAAAATTCTATCCAATCAGGAGCCTTATTCTCTTGTCGTCACTTCCACAAAAGCTAAAAACATGGCGCCAACCTCGTTCGTGTGGACCGATAAGGAGTCGGAATTACTTCTAACCGTAGTTTTAGAATACAAAGTTAACAAATATATGCACACAAAAAGTGCCTGGACAATGGACAATACCAACACTTTGAGAGCAGCCATGTACCCAGACGTTTAATACTGCCATGAACACTCCTGGCCAGTAGATGCAGTAGCGGCCTTGAAAAAATGTCAAACAAAATTCCAGATAATCCGTGTCTGCTACATTTAAGATGCGTGGAATTTAACAAACGCAAATACACTAACGTCTATAAACCCAGAGAATATATTCACAAGAGTTTTAGGCACTAGAGTATAATGCTGTTATCTGTGGACCCTGAACAGAGTGTCTGAAATGCATTTGTCCTGTCGTGAACGTCTGAGATTACCTTATGCGACCCATAATGCATTGCTGCCTGGCACAGCATGTGCTCACAAAACCTTAAAAATTAGCACATTACTTTAAAATGAAAACATATATATCATATTTTCACTTTATAAACTTCAGACATGACAATAATTTTAAATAACTTGTCTAGAATGAGTGGTTAAAATTTGAACCATAAGTTAAACATGTATGCCTCTGGATGACTTGGTGACATTGCGATTATATTAGTATGGTGTTAAAGGAAATGACTTTTTTTTTTTGGTCACCAGTTCTCTTTTGCTTACAGACAATAGAGTGGTTTCTGTTTGCAGAGGATAGAACAACATGCTTATTAGGAAACTTTTAACAGGTAGGTCTTAACAGTTTTAAAAATGTTTTTCATTGTTCAGCTTAGTTTAGTACGTTATCGGTCTAAAAGTTATCAGACGGTAATTCATCGGAAGATAATTAGTCCGAGGATGGTTTTTAAATTTATCTAAAAAGATAATCCGATAATGAAAACATTATCTTTGATAATTATCTGTTATTGGATTATCAAAAGTGTGCCCACCACTAGATAATTATAACCAAACCACAAACACTGGAGTTCAAAATCCAGACTCCTCGCTCTAGAGAACAAAGCACAACCAGGTCAGCCAAAGGGGAACTGCACGAGCCAACCTCGTAGGAACATAATTTCAATCTGGACCTTGTTGCATAATCACGAAACATTTGAGGAAATAATTACTGCAACATGTACCTAAATAGTTGATTAAATATTTAGCTCAACACTGGATTAAATAATTAGAGACATTTAAAAAAATATTTACGATAATGTAGCTCAATATTTTACTAAATGTTACTGTTCAGCACAGTCCATCATGCCTTCAGTGTCATGCAGACTCCACAACAATGTTGAAAACAGGTTGTCAAAGATTTTGAAAAGCCTTTCAAGTTTGCCATGAGTAATTTGCAGTAACAACAAAAATGTTTTGGCATCTTCATTGTATATATGTTTAGCCCATTTTGTATTCACAGTTTTACTTTAATTTTGCACTGTATATTTGTTGTATTGTTGTAGTTTTATTGGGCAGTGTAGCGTAATTGAGTCCATATCAAGGCCAATTCTGACAGTATAACCTTCGAATCTCAGACTGAGAACAAGTTCAGCCTGTTCAACTTTGAATCTGAGTCCAGCATTGATCTGGTGACATTACATGTTCTAATGCTGCTAAACTGTAAAATGCATGGTAGTAATCATTAATGATGGTTTGTAATGCCTGCATGAAGTGAGACTTTTGCGTGCATTATTGCAGTGACAATCGTAGCAGCAGACATAAACAAACTGAAAAATGGCACAATAGATGGTACAAAGGCAACTCTATGAATAGGCCAAAATTTTGTGGGCTCATGTTGGCCTCTGCCTGAGTCATTAATACAGGAATGCACAAAACTGAAGCCACGGCATTGTGTTCCACAGTCAATGTTGGGATAACCCAGTCCTTCAACACTGCCAATGACCCAAGGTGAAGCCTGGATCTCTTTGATACTAGGTGTGTTCAGAAGATTCAAAAGTACCGGGAGAATGACTGTGTCAAATGAATGATTACTTTGACTCAGATGAGGATTGTCACTTGCATTGTGAGGGAACATCAGATGTGGCATTTTAGCCATGTACTGTATTTCTTTGTGTATGATTAAGCATACAGGTGCCTCCCTGTTGAGGACTGCAGCAACTGGAAAAGGCCAAGGGGAAGTCCATAGTTTACCTGGCTGTGACAGATAGGTGGCTACTTTTGGCACTGGTTTTCTGCCATTTCGTTGTGTGGTGGATGGGGTGAAGAGCGGCACAACACGTGCTCGCAAACCTGTTCTACATCATTTGAATCTGACTCTTGATTTTCCTGTCAGGTGGAAGTGCTGCATCTATATTGAACAAGAATATAAATGCAACACTTTTGTTTTTGCTCCCATTTTCCACAAGCTGAACTCAAAGATCTAAAACATTTTCTATATACACAAAAAACTATTTCTCTCAAATATTGTTCACAAATCTGCCTAAATCTGTGTTAGTGAGCAGTTCTCCTTTGCCGAGATAATCAATCCCACCTCACAAGTGTGGCATATCAAGATGCTGTTTAGACAGCATGATTATTGCACTGGTGTGCCTTAGGCTTGCCACAATAAGGCCACTTTAAAATGTTCAGTTTTGTCACACAGCACAATGCCACAGATGTCGGACGTTTTGAGGTAGCGTGCAGTTGGCATTGACTGCAGGAATGTCCACCAGAGCTGTTGCCCATGAACTGAAAGTTCATTTCTCTACCATAAACTGTCTCCAAAGGTGTTTCAGAGAATTTGGCTGTACATCCGACCAGCCTCACAACCGCAAACCACGTGTTACCACACCAGCCCAGGACCTCCACATCCAACATATTCACCTCCAAGATAATCTGAAACCAGCCACCCAGACAGCTGCTACATCAGTTGATTTGCTGAACCAAAGAATTTCTGCACAAACTGTCAGAAACTATCTCAAGGAAGCTCATCTGCATGCTCATCATCCTCATTGGGGTCTCAGCCTGACTGCAGTTCATCGTCGTTACCGACTTTAGTGGGCAAATGCTCACATTCGATGATGTCTGACTGCTGATCAACTCTATGCAAAGG
The DNA here is from genome assembly GCF_902500255.1 of Thalassophryne amazonica. NCBI lineage: Eukaryota > Metazoa > Chordata > Actinopteri > Batrachoidiformes > Batrachoididae > Thalassophryne > Thalassophryne amazonica. Next base: position 42,659,285 of record NC_047107.1, read on the forward strand.
AGATGTGTTGCACTGCTTGAGGCAAATGGTGGTCGCACCATATACTGACTGGTTTTCTGACACCCCCCAAGACTCCTCCATGAAGCAAAACTGCACAGTTTAGAGTGGCCTTTTATTGTGGCCAGTCTAAGGCACACTTGTGTAATAATCACGCTGTAAAATGAGCATCTTGATATGCCACACCTGTGAGGTGGGATGGATTGTCTTGGCAAAGGAGAAGTGCTCACTAACACAGATTTAGACAGCTTTGTGAATAATATTTGAGAGAAATAGGTCTTTTGTATATACAGAAAATGCTTTAGATCTTTGAGTTCAGCTCATGTAAAATTGGAGCAAAAACAAAAGTGTTGCATTTATATTTTTGCTCAGTGTAAGATTTTTAGTTTGAGAACAAATGAACACAATGCTGTTTTATTCATAGTTGCAGGGGTCGGTGGATTAAAATCGGCATGGGCCCCCTTGGTTACTTTTTCTGTGGGCCCTTTAATTCCCAATGTCATTGTAGAATGTAAGTAAATGGCACCAAATTAAAATATTGCAAACAGCAATTCCTGCCACTTTAAATAATTTAAAAATTGCAAAGCTATGAAGTTTATTGAAACACATTTTCAAGAGGTCCCTAAAACATTGAATGAAATGAAATGAAAGATGTCACTTATCACCATGCAATGTGACAGCCCTGTTCACAGTTGTTGGTATGCACAAACCCATCTTGTTGTAAATACTAGGCAGTGAAAGCTGTCATTCTAAACTGTCTTCCTGTATTCATTTTTACATCTAAAATCCAAATGTTTTGATTGTATGGCAAAAACAAAATAATTGGTGTAGCCATTCCAGTACTTTCTGAGAGGAGTATCTGTCCAGTTTGTTATAAAAATTATTACATGTCTTTGGGGGAGGGTGGCAGTAATTTGATTTGTTGCAAGTCCTTCCCCTGGACTGATATTCAACACTGTCTTGTGTTTTGTTGTGCTGTGACATACTCTATTTTCTGTTGGCAGGCTGCATTTTGTGTTCTGCCCTCCCGTGAGCTGCTGGTGGTGACCTCTCAGAAGGGTATCCAGGTAAGACTGTTTCTCATCTCCAGTCACAAAATTTGCTACCTGTGCTTTTCAGTTCAGTTTGGTAAAAAGTTTATTGTCTGTCCTCCAAAATTAGAAGGAAGTCTCAGTAAATGTTAACTTCTCCAAAATATAATGAGTCCCTCTGCCCTTGGACACCTTCTTTGATTGAAGAAACCATCTACAGAGAGATGTGCATTAGTGGCTAGTAGTAGTGGAGTCTGAGAACCCCAGTTAATGGGAAGGTAGGGAATAAATTACTGTATAAGTTTTTTGTTCAGCTTTTAATAATATTTGTAGTGGTACTAAAGTCTGACCTAGGCCCCGAGGGCCTCAGTGTTAATTTTAACACAATATTTTGAAATAGTTTTAGTCACAGTTGGTTAACATGCGTTTTAGGTTTAGTCACAGTTTAGTCACCTGAATTGTTTTGTATCAGTCCAGTTTTAGTAAGTAAAGTTTAGTAAGTCCCTTCGGCTGCTCCCTTGTTTTGCACTCGGGGTCGCCACAGCAAATCCATAAAATTTTAGTCATCTATAATTTTTATTGAGAAGTTTTGAACCTGAACCAGAAAAAGTAGGACGTGTTTCTCCATCCTTTGCTTTCTGAGAAACCAAGATTTCTCAAGAATGTGTGAAATTTTGAGTTATGTTGGTTTCTCAGAAAGCAAAAGATGGAGAAACACACCCTACATTTTATGGGTCAGGCTCAAAACTACTATTCACACAGCAAGATAAGTATGCCAATTTCGGACCCAGTCTTCCCCTTCCGACAATCTTAAGGACAAGCGTGGTGTGTTGTCTTTACCATGTGGCTGCACACCACACACTGTACGACAAACACTGTTAGATCTATGATTTTTTTTTTTATCTCCACGTGTGTGGTCTCTCAGGTTTGGAAACCTACAGTCAGTTTTAAAATCTTGCCATGTGAACCAGGCATAAAATCTTAATAAGGCCAACATAAGACCAGCTAACATTTAGTTGACTAAAATGTTATATTTAGTCTAGACTATAACTAGATTAAAATGAAAACATTTCAGATGTCTAAGTAATGACTAAAACTAAATGGCATTTTAGTTGACTGGGATTAAAACTAAACCAAAATATTGTGCTAAAAACACTGCTGAGGTCCATTGAGTGCTTATCTCAGGATTCCATAGTATTAAGCATCCGAGAGTCTACAGCTCCCCCTGGGTGAGACATCAGTCTGATGTAGGTTACCGAATTACACGTGGGTGGACTGACGCAATGCAGATTGTCTTGTCCATGTACATAGACCGGTAGCATAACTGGAAATCAGATTTAGGTCTATATATTAGTAGCCCTATTCCTTAACCTACTGAGCAATCCTCCACCAGGAAATAATATCAGTTATCAAGTTGTTCACTAATGACATATGACAATGACTGTTGTTCACAGTTCCTCTGATTGCGCCTCTTCGTCCTGGCGCTGCTCCGCTGTCGCGTCTTTTTCCACTGAATGACACCTCGGTGCAGGTGTCTTCTTCCGAGTGAAGAACACAGTTATGGGTAGTTGTTGGCGCTTTTTTTTCTTCTGGGGAGAAGATTCTTATAAACAGACACACAGAACACAGTGCGCGTCATCTCCCTTCGCTGTGATGCCGACCGGTGCCGGCGACCGGCCTGCTTGATGAGGACGCAGAACACAATGCGCTGTTAACAAAAAAAAAAAAAAAAAAAAAAGCATGCAAAACTGGACTAAAAAAATCCGCGAAACTGCAAAGCCGCGAAAGGTGAACCGCGTTATACCGAGGGACCACTGTACATGTACACTAAAGGCAATAGTAACAAATTCCGTGACGTCACAACATATGCATGGATTGGCTGATTATTGGTGGTATGAAAAATATTACCCGTCCGCGAAAAGGGTGTATTGCTATTTATTCTTTAGTGTTTTATCCAATCATATTGGCGTATCATTTATAGGTATATGATAATGCTATTTATTCTTTAGTGTTTTATCCAATCATATTGGCGTATCATTTATAGGTATATGATAATACAATATCTCATCTGCTTTTGGCTGCTCCCATTAGGGGTTGCTCCAGCAGCTCACCTGTCTCCACCTCATCCTGTCCTCTAGTTGTGGGAATCATTTGGGACAGATTTTGGACATGATGGAGAGGAAATTACAGAAGTTCAAAGAATGATTTGATTCAAATATATTATTGCTCCTTTTGGTAAAACTGAGTGTATCATATTTGGAAATACGCCCAGGAGTTTATGCGTCAATGTATTAGTATATGATATTGATACTGAAATTGAACTTGTAAATGAAACAAAATTTTGGGGGGGTTTTCTTGATGATAAATTAAGTGGGAAAACACGTATACATCATGTTAAATCTAAAATGTCAAAAGCCATTGCAGTTTTGTATAAAGCACATTTCCCAACACATTTAATTGCTTGTTATAGCAAGATGAATTAGGTTTATAGATTTGGTTTTGTTTTTGGGTTTGTGCATTCTGTACTGTTGTTTGCATGATTGTTTTGAAATTTTAGTTCAGTGATTAATTTATCCTTTTCTTTGTTATCATGGTCATATGTATATTTATATATACCTATGTATACATTTTTTATTTTTATGGTTTAAGTGGTGGGTGTTTATAAGAATTTGCTTCTGACTACATGCTTTCAGGCACATGGGTATGTTGTTAAATTGTTTTCTTTATGAGGTTTTTTTTTTTTTTTTTTTTTTGCTTTTTTGAGTCTGTGTGTGCCGAATAAATAAATTCATTCAAATTCATTTATTCATTATTGTCCAAACCCGACTTGAAGCCGACAGAGATTTTAATGTTTCTGTCAAAAGCTGTTATTTCCATCCTAAACAAATCCCTGCAAACAGGAAAACAGCCGTGAGATCCTGTATTTTAATTATTTTTTAATTAATAAAAACAGACGTTTACAACATGTGAAGCAGACCTGCACTACACAGAGTAAATCAGTTATTTTAATCTAAACGGTTATTGGCTCTTTTCATCCTGAGCCATCATCACAGACAAACTGGTGGCCAAATAAGATGTCCTTGTTTTGTAAATACTTTAATTCCTATTGTGGAAACTGTTTGTGAATAAATGCAGCATTTTTGAAGAAGTCCCTCAGTGTAATATGGTGCTCCAGGTGTGTTTTCCAGCTGGTGGGGGAGGAGGTTCTGGCATTCAGTGTTTTTGCTTGACAAATTGACATCAAAGCTCTTCTTTTCATGTCATACTCCTGTTTCAGATGTATGAATCAGATGGCTCCATCATGGTCTACTGGCATGCATTGGATGCTCCAGAAACACCTACAGGTAAACCAGAGATTACATTCTCAATGCATACAATGCATACAAAGATTTATGGGCTCATAGAACATGTTTCTGTCCCAGCTCAGGCTGTGTTTGCCAGAGGAATAGCAGCTGTGAGGGAGAATTATATATGTGTGGGTAAGGATTTTATAAACCGTGCAGTATTTACTTTAGATAACTGTTTAGTGTGGTTTAGTGCGTTTGATGTATGTCAAAACTTTACAGTCTGTCGCTTGTACCTTTGTTAGGTGTGTCATCTGGTGCCATTCTAGTATTTGATGTTCCCAGTAAAGGCAGTAACATCACGCTGTCTGAGGTTCTAGAGGAGCACAGAGGATCCATCACTGACTTGGCCTCAGAGTGTTCAGGTAGCCAGGTATGGGACAGTTGTTGTCTTTGTCCTGAGAGCTGGAACTCTTCTACATGATATGTCCCATTTAAAAGAATGGTGTCTTTACATATGTGGAAACTACATCCTTTCTTTCCACTGTCTTGTGTGTTGCTCCCAGGAGTGCCTAGTTGATGTGGTCAGTGCAGATGATGGTGGTAACCTGTGTGTGTGGAAATCTGGGGAGGAATTTCAGCTACTCAACAAGATCCATGGCTTTGAGTATATGGATTTTTGATGCACATTTCACTTATTCCCTAATGTTTATGAAAGAGAACAAAAATCTGCTGTATCTGCCCCTGGTTCTGGATCAGTTCTGTAATTTAATGGGTTCTTTCTTGGTCCATGGACCATCACTCCACCAAGTCATTGTATAACTTGTAACATTTCTACTGGCAAACAGGAGATGAAAACAAGCTCATTGGCATAATGTAAGGTGGATAAAAGGCCATCTGTAAGGGCCCCTTCACACATAACACGATTGAAGCCAACTGGAACATGAAGGAGGAATCACATGCCATTTGTGAAAAATCAGAGCTCACTAAAACGACTCGTACAGCTGTCGCTACAACCATTCGTGCAAACCAGCGGCCAAAAGACAGCGAGTGCTCATTCAACCCCCTCTTGGCAGGTGTCGATACGCTTTGCTGTGGGCATACGGCCCCTGTCAGCTGACCACCGATTGACTGTCAGCTGGACCTGACCGTGCACACAAGGTGTTAAATTATGAACACAGACATCAGACAGATGCAGGACAAAAAATAATAATATATACAATAATAACTACATACATGAAATAAAAATCTCAGAACAAAGGAACAGAGAGTGAGCCTTTTTTTTCTGTCAGCTGGCGAGGTCCACAGACAAAGGTGGGCGTTTCCCTGCGACCTGCAGCTGTTCAGTTATCTGTGCTCGCAAGTCACAGCTGGAGAACACCTGTAGTGGCTTGTAGAATACAAGGGCTGTCAATAAAGTATAGGTCCTTTTTATTTTTTTCAAAAACTATATGGATTTCATTCATATGTTTTTACGTCAGACATGCTTGAACCCTCGTGCGCATGCGTGAGTTTTTCCATGCCTGTCGGTGACGTCATTCGCCTGTGAGCACTCCTTGTGGGAGGAGTCATCCAGCCCCTCGTCAGAATTCCTTTGTCTGAGAAGGTGCTGAGAGACTGGCGCTTTGTTTGATCAAAATTTTTTCTAAACCTGTGAGGCACATCGAAGTGGACACGGTTTTCCGTGAAAATTTTAACGGCTGATGAGAGATTTTGAGGTGATACTGTCGCTTTAAGGACTTCCCACGGAGCGAGACGTCGCGGAGCGAGACGTCGCGCAGCGGTCCCAGGCACCATCGTCAGCCTGTTTCAAGCTGAAAACCTCCACATTTCAGGCTCTATTGATCCAGGACGTCGTGAGAGAACAGAGAAGTTTCAGAAGAAGTCGGTTTCAGCATTTTATCCGGATATTCCACTGTTAAAGGAGATTTTTTAATGAAAGACGTGCGGACAGGTCCGCGCATGTGCTCATTTCATGAACACATCAGACAATTTATGTAAAACATGAAAGAGAACAGTAATCAACGTCATTTCATTACTTCCTGTTGTACGTCGAGGCAGGGGCTAAGTCCGCTCTTTATAACAGCAAGTGTTATGTGGGCCGCTGAAGAGGAGGTACTGCTGGCCCACCACCACCAGAGGGCGCCCTGCTTGGAGTGCGGGCTCCAAGCACGAGAGGGCGCCGGACCCTGAAGAAGTGACAGCTGTCATTCTTCCCCTGCACCAGCTGTCACTCGTTCATCATCATCACCACCAACTTAAAAGCCGGATCGTGACTCCACCTCCTCGCCGAGAAATCGACTACCGTAAGGTAATTTCTCTGCTGTCTCATACGTTGAGTAATAACCTGAACTTTTGTTGCAGCCGGTATCCTGTGGTGTTCGCCCTTATCTGGGAAGTGGCGTGGAGCGTGACGACGACAACCGCGCTACAGATAAGTGGTCACACCAGGAGCTGCACGAGTGTGTGATTCGGAGGTGGAGGTTCTCCTCCTAACTGTGTACAGACTATAGACCACTGAGTGTAAGGAGTTACACTCATTCATCTTTTCTCTGCTTTCTGCCAGCAGTACCAGGGTCGACAGCCGAAGACAGAGGTCACCTGGGGATTCGGGACTTGGCGGCTCCGGTGTTCTTCAGACCGTTGGTGGTGGAGGCCGTGTGGAACGCGGTCTCTCTCTCGTCGGGGTCTTCTATCTTCGAGCCTGCCCACACGTCACCTGGTGTTAATTGACTTTGCAATTTCTGTACATTTAGTTGTGTATTGTCACAACAGTAAATTGTTACCTTTTGATTTACTCATTGTCCGTTCATTTGCGCCCCCTGTTGTGGGTCCGTGCTACGACACCTTCCCAACAGGATTTCTCGGCCAATCGTCATGGATTCCGAGGGGCGTCAGCTCGAGCGTGAACGGCCAATGGCAGAGCCAGGAGCGCAGGCGTCAGCAGGAGGCGTGTTGGGTGAGCTGCAGCAGATCTTAACCGCCTTCACGGCTCGGTTGGATTTAGTGACCGAGCAGAATGTCCTCCTTAATCGGAGAGTGGAGGCTCTCGCCGCCAGGGTGGAAGCGCACGATCAGGGCGCTGCTGCAGCTCCTCCTCTGGCTGGTCCTGGGCCTGAATCAAACGTACCACTGGTCGTTCAACAAACCCCCCCACCATCCCCTGAAGCTTACATAAGCCCTCCGGAGCCGTACGGGGGCTGTGTCGAGACGTGCGCGGACTTCCTCATGCAGTGTTCGCTCGTCTTTTCACAGCGCCCTGTCATGTACGCCTCAGATGCTAGCCGGGTAGCTTATGTTATCAATCTGCTTCGAGGAGAGGCACGCGCATGGGCTACGGCGCTTTGGGAGCAGAACTCACGGCTCCTAACGTCTTATGCTGGGTTTGTACGGGAGTTCAAACAAGTGTTTGATCATCCTAACAGAGGCGAGACTGCTTCAAACGTGCTGCTGTCGATAAGACAGGGGCGCCGTAGCGCAGCCGAGTATGCAGTCGACTTCCGCATCGCGGCAGCGAGGTCCGGCTGGAATAACGTTGCGCTCCGCGCCGCCTTCGTAAATGGACTGTCACCGGTCCTCAAGGAGCACCTACTGGCGAAGGAGGAACCGCGGGATTTTGACGGGCTTGTCGATTTGGTTATACGCTTAGACAACCGTTTGACTGAGCATCGTCGGGAGCAGGCCGGGGGGCGTGACCGGGCACGAGCCGTCCCTCCCCCTTCCGGTTCCGATAAGACGTTGTCCCCACGCTTCACTGCCAGAGGGCCCCGTGGGGCTACAGCTCCCCCTGCTGAGGAGGCTATGGACACGAGCAGGGCCAAAGTAAAATTAAGTGACAGACAAAGGAGACTGGCCCGCGGGGAGTGTTTTGTCTGCGGCTCTTGTGAGCACATGCAGAGGGACTGCCCTGAACGGTCAAACTACAAACGCCCGTCCTTAGAATCTGGGCTAAGGGTGGGCCATAACACACACGCGGAAAGACCCCGCAGATCGGCACGAATCCCAGTAACAATCCTTTGTGAGGAGTTAACCCTTCACGCCCCAGCACTGATAGACACGGGGTCAGAGGGGAATCTGCTGGACAGCAGATGGGCAAGGGAAGTAGGGCTCCCTCTGGTGGCTCTGCCGGCACCATTGCAGGTGCGAGCACTAGATGGCACCCTGCTTCCATTGATCACACATCAGACACAACCAGTGACATTGGTTGTATCTGGGAATCACAGGGAGGAGATAGTGTTCCATGTAACACCATCTACCTCCCGAGTGATTTTGGGCTTTCCATGGATGGTGAAGCACAATCCCCGGGTTGATTGGCCGTCCGGGGTTGTGACGCAGTGGAGCGAAGCCTGCCACCGGGAGTGTTTAGGATCCTCGGTTCCCCCCGGCACTACAGCTAATGAGGAGGTCAAAGTCCCCCCCAATCTATCGGCGGTGCCAGAGGAGTACCACGATCTTGCTGACGTTTTCAGCAAAGATCTGGCGCTCACTCTTCCTCCGCACCGGCCGTACGATTGTGCCATCGATTTAGTCCCGGGCGTTGAGTACCCGTCCAGTAGGTTGTACAACCTCTCACGTCCGGAACGCGAATCAATGGAGACCTACATCCGGGACTCCTTAGCTGCCGGGCTGATCCGGAACTCCACCTCCCCGATGGGTGCTGGTTTCTTTTTTTGTGGGCAAGAAAGACGGCGGACTCCGTCCATGCATTGATTACAGAGGGCTGAACGAGATCACGGTTCGCAACCGATACCCGTTACCTCTGTTGGATTCAGTGTTCACGCCCCTGCATGGAGCCCAAATCTTTACGAAATTGGATCTTAGAAATGCGTACCACCTGGTTCGGATCCGGAAGGGAGACGAATGGAAGACGGCATTCAACACCCCGTTAGGTCACTTCGAGTACCTGGTCATGCCGTTCGGCCTCACTAACGCCCCCGCGACGTTCCAAGCTTTGGTAAACGACGTCTTGCGGGACTTCCTGCATCGGTTCGTCTTCGTATATCTGGACGATATACTCATCTTTTCTCCGGACCCTGAGACCCATGTCCAGCATGTACGTCAGGTCCTACAGCGGTTGTTGGAGAACCGGCTGTTTGTGAAGGGCGAGAAGTGCGAGTTCCACCGCACTTCTTTGTCCTTCCTGGGGTTCATCATCTCCTCCAACTCCGTCGCCCCTGATCCGGCTAAGGTTGCGGCGGTGAGAGATTGGCCCCAACCAACAAGCCGCAGGAAACTACAGCAGTTCCTCGGTTTTGCAAATTTTTATAGGAGGTTCATCAAAGGTTACAGTCAGGTAGTTAGCCCCCTGACTGCCCTGACCTCCACCAAGGTCCCCTTTGCCTGGTCGGATCGGTGCGAAGCCGCGTTCCAGGAGTTGAAACGCCGGTTCTCGACTGCGCCAGTTCTGGTGCAGCCTGATCCTGATCGCCAGTACGTAGTAGAAGTGGACGCCTCTGACTCAGGGATAGGAGCCGTGCTATCCCAGAGCGTGGAGGCTGATAAGGTTCTCCATCCTTGTGCCTTTTATTCCCGCAGGTTGACCCCAGCTGAACGGAACTATGACGTTGGCAATCGGGAACTTCTTGCGGTGAAGGAGGCTCTTGAAGAGTGGAGACACCTGCTGGAGGGGGCTTCGTTGCCCTTCACGGTTTTCACTGACCATCGGAACCTGGAGTACATCCGGACCGCCAAGCGGCTGAACCCCAGGCAAGCCCGCTGGTCTCTGTTCTTCGGGCGCTTTGACTTCCGGATTACATACCGCCCCGGGACCAAGAACCAAAAATCTGACGCCTTGTCCCGGGTGCACGAAGAAGAAGCCAAAGCGGGGCTGTCGAACCCCACCGAGACCATCATCCCCGAGTCCACGGTCGTGGCCGCCCTTACCTGGGACGTGGAGAAGACCGTCCGGGAGGCCCTGACCAGGAGCCCGGACCCGGGGACTGGCCCCAAGGACAGACTGTACGTCCCACCAGAGGCAAGAGCTGCCGTATTGGACTTCTGTCACGGGTCCAAGCTCTCCTGTCATCCTGGGGTGCGTAGGACCGTGGCAGTAGTCCAGCAGCGCTTCTGGTGGGCGTCCCTGGAAACCGACGTCCGGGACTACATCCAGGCCTGTACCATCTGCGCCAGGGGCAAGGCAGACCATCGGAGGACGACGGGCCTCCTCCAACCCCTGCCGGTGCCTCATCGCCCCTGGTCTCACATCGGCCTGGATTTCATCACGGGCCTCCCGCCGTCCCAGGGCAACAACGTAATCCTCACGATAGTGGACCGGTTCTCCAAGGCGGCCCACTTCGTGGCCCTCCCGAAGCTCCCGACGGCCCAGGAGACGGCAGACCTCCTGGTTGTTGGTGTGGGTTTTTTTCTTCTTTTTTTTACATTGAGAACAGATTCATGACCAGTAACATGATTGTCTTATATTTAAACAGTACATTCATTGTTCCTGTAATGTTCTGAATCTGTGCTCTGATATGTCCATATGTCCAGCATCTAATTGCTCCACTGATGTGCCCGTGACTTTCCATGTGCTCACACTGCGTTCATGCACGCGAGCATGAGCGTACACGAAACCGCCGCCGCGGTATCGTGCACGCCTGTCCAATCGTGTGTGCCTTCCGACAGCAGGTGGAATGTTTCATGGTTCCCCATTTTGCTTTTTGTTCGTGGATTTTCGGCCGGTTTCTGCTTCTTTTGCCCAACAGCGTGTTATGTGTGAAGGGGCCCTTAGACCAGTCTATTCCTACTCACCACAATGTAACATTTCTTTTTTCTTTAACACACGTCCTTGCTTTAAGCCAGTCTCCAAATGCAGATTTTTGGCATCATTTTCCAGTCCTATTCCAAAAAATGAGGAAATCAGGCCCAATTTGTTAAAAATGGGCAAATTTCATGTTTCCAACAATTATTGCCGAGTACACACAAGTATGGGCAAGTCCTGTTGCAGGAATGCTTGTGCCGCACAGTGCTATACAGTCTGTGCAGGAATCCTATGATTACTCACATACTTCTCCACAAAGCTCCCAGGATTATTGTGATATTTTTCCACAAAGTTAATATCTATCTGTTAACATCTGTTAACATCAAAAGAGTGCAACATGCTTTTCATAGGATTTACAGTGCATCTGGAAAGTATTCACATCGTTTCACTTTTTCCACATTTTGGTATGTTACGACCTTATTCCATAATGGATGAAATTTTTTTTTTCTGTTAAACTTTTGCACACAGTGCCGCATGATGCCAGTGTGGAAAAAGTTGTTTCTTTTTTGGAGATTTTTGCAGATTAATTAAACTCCCCCCAAAATGAAGAAATCACATGTACATAAGTGTTCATTCTTTGCCATGAAGCTAAAAATTTAGCTCAAGTGCATCCTGGTTCCACTTATCATCCTTGAGATGTTTCTACACCTTAATTGGAGTCTGCTTGTGGTAAATTCAGTTGATTGAACATGATTTGGAAAG